>NC_081250.1:170000-180000 GCF_030490865.1 Poecile atricapillus | reverse complement strand
GCCGGGTCGGGCTGATTGCCACACTGAAGTTTGCGGCCGGCCGGTAGGACCCCGGCAGAGGCGTCGACTCCAATGCCTGCCGCCGCAGGGGCAGCCGCCGCCCAGCTCCGGAGCCGCTGAGCCCCGCCGCCGCCGTCCTCGCCCCGGGAAAGGCGGCGGAAAATCAGCCGGAGTGCTCGGAGTCGGCCGGCTTCGTCGGGTTTTTCGTTCAGGCAAGTAAGCTAGACAGACGCGCTGAGAGCATCGGGGGCCTCGATCGTGCCACAACAAAGATGGCCGCTCGGCCGGAAGTGGCTTCAGCCACAACAAAGATGGCGGCGAGGAAGGGCGGAAGTGACGCCACGCCCCTCACAAGATGGCTGCCGAGTCGCGGCTGGCTTTGACCTTCCAAGCATGGCGGCCGAAAAGGCGGGAAAATGCAAGGACCCCGGGCGGTGGGTGTCTACTCGACTGCCTGACAAACACCCCGACGCCGACGCCGCTCCGGCGCAATTTTCCGCGGCTTTTCCGGCCGTGCCGACACGGGCTGTACGCTCAGCGGCGCCGGGGCCGGACGCGAGCCAGCCGGGCGCCGACAGGCAGCGGTGCGGACGCCTCTCTCTGACGGGGTCCTTGCCGCGGCCCGCTTCGGCTCGGCTCCGCTCGGCTCCGCTCGGCTCGGCTCGTCTCCGCTCGGCTCCGCTCGGCTCGGCTCCGCTCGGCGCCGCTCGGCTCCGCTCGGCACGGCTCCGCTCGGCTCCGCTCGGCACGGTTCGGCTCGGCTCGACACGGCTCGGCTCGGCTCGGCACGCCTCGGTTCGGCTCCGCTCGGCTCCGCTCGGCACGCTTCGGTTCGGCTCCGCTCGGCTCGGCTCGGTTCCGCTCGGCTCGGCTCGGCTCGGCACGCTTCGGTTCGGCTCCGCTCGGCTCGGCTCGGCCCCGCCCGCGCCGGGGCACAGGTGCAGTACCGCTCGGTGGCCACAAGGTGGCAGCACTGCCGCAGAGCTCAGCCCGGGGCTGGGTGGGGATCGCCCCCGCACGTGCAAAGAAGCCCGGCAAGAAACAAGGTGCGCAACCCCCTTCCAAAAACCCTTCTCCAAGGAACGCCCCAAAAAAACCCCCATCGGAACTAAGCAAGCCCTGCCTCTAACCAAATAAAAAGCAAAAAGGCCCTTCATTTAAATATTTTTAATATCTATATCTATCATATTGATTTTTTATATTTATACACATAGATATAATGCATAATAGATATTAAAATATATTAACGTCCATCCATATATTTTTCATATTTATTATTAATCTACTAGTATATATTTGTTACTAGTATTTATTTCTTTTTCATCTCTCTCTCTCTCTCTCTCTCTCTCTATCTCCCTATATTTATACCTTTGTTATAGATTTCTATATTTTCATTTCTATATTATTTATTTAAAAGCCCTGCCTGTAACCGAATTTAAAAAAACATCCCCTTCACCTTAAATGATTATTTAAATATTTCTAATGCTTATTTTTATCAAATTTATATACTATTTTGAACTAGCCCAGGGGCACTGGGAACCGGCCCAAAGGGACCCCGGCGGTGCCCGAGACCCGCGCCCGGAGCGGACGGATCTGCTGCTCCTGCTCCAGCTGCTCCTGCTGCTCCTGCTGGCAGCCTCAGTGCTGGCAGCACAGGGCAATTTCTATGGGGTTGGGAGGAAATGTGCTGTTTCAAGCTGGGATCACTGGCTTCTGTGGGTGGGGAAATCTTGAAGACTCAGCCGAGTCCCTCCTGAGAATTGCAAGGCTCGTGTCCCTGTGATTCTTGAGACAGGGTTTAAGTAGCTGCCATCGACTTGAGACAGCATCGAGTGGGTTTGTTCGAGTGGCAGAAATTATTTCTGTGCCTGGAATAAGGTGTCTTGGGATAAGCAACTCTCTTTGGTGGCAGAATGAACCGGTCTTTTTCCTTTTTCCTGCTTTTTCCTTCTAGATTGCGGAGCATTGGAGACCGGCGGCTCTGTGCTGCTCTTTGTTCACCTGTTGTGCTTGGAAGAGACGTGAAACTGCAGGGAAGCTGCGCTCGCCGTAGTAGCCAGAGGGAGAAGCACCTTGTCCATCTCGTCCATCTTGCCGGCCCCTGGCGTGGTCCTTTCCCCTCTGGCTCCTTGTTTCCCTCTTGTCCAATCAAGGACAGAATCCCTCTGTCCTTGCTGTGTGTTCTGCGCTCGGCCTTTTTCTGTGTCCTTCTCCGTGGCTCACTCCCGTGCCTTTTTTAATTCCGTCTGTCTCTCTGCTCTTCCCCGTGCCCTTGTTTCCCAGTGGCTCCTTGTGTCCCCTTCCTTGGCTCTGTTCTTTTTCAATCCCTCTCTGTCTTGCTGCCCATGCCAGGTTTTGGGTTTGGGTGGAAGTTTTGGTTTTTTGGTGGTTTGGTTTTGGTTTTGGTGGTTTTTTGGTGATTTGGTTTGGTTTGGTTTTTTTTCCGTTTTGTTTTGTTTTTCTATTTCATCCTACAGCCCATTCTTTTGTTCTTTCTTTTCTTCCTGTGTCCTCTCTGCCACCACTCCCTCTTTCTGCCTCTGGCCTGTGCCTGGCGTTTTTGGGGAGGGATTTCTGGCACCTGCCTCCCTTTTCTTGTTGCAGCAGAGCTCCTTTTTGGGAGGGGGTCTAGTCCTAGAAGGGCTTCCAATAAAGCAGGGTGCTGCTGTCCAGGGCAGTTGGAGTTGTTCTGTGCCTTCTTTGGGGGTGAGGAGCAAAGGCTGAGGGGGACGGGGTGGGCACTGGGGGGCTCCCGTGTCCCTTGGGGCACGCCGAGGTCCCCGGCAGAGGGAGGCAGGCGCTGCGCTGGAGGAGCAAGGTGAGCGGGGAATGGGGAGGGCTCGTGCCGGGTACCCTTGCCCAGAGGGGACCCCGAGCTGCCAGGAAATTCCCTGCGAGGGCTGGATGCAGAATCCAAAAACCTGTGGAGCTGTTCTGGTTTTTACGGTAGGCATTGGCAAGGAACAGGAATGGATCTCTCTAAATTCCCTTGGAAAGAAACCCCCTCTCTGTGCACGCCGTCTTTAGGGTTTTGTTATGTCAGGAACGGCTTAGGGTTAAGAAAGTGGCTTTTGTTTTTCCACCTCTTACTTCCCTGTAAAAAGTGAGTGTATAAAACACATCTGTGCATCCATGAGGTACTAAAATGCACCGAGACAAATTTCTGTGCCTAAGTTCCATAGTGACGAGCGCGTTCTGCACTCGGGGTTCACCAGGGCTTTATATTTTTGTCATTCTGACCTGTCAGCTGAATGAATGGGTAGAGTTTCAAAGAGAAAGCAATGCAAATTTCAAAAAGCAGAACATCAGAAAGAGAAATATATACCTGTAAAAATAAATATAGGGGAGCTAGGTAGATATATATAGAGAGAGAGAGAGAGAGATAAAAAAGAAATAAATACAAGAAATCCATATCTAGACAAGTAGATTAATATTCAGTATGAAAACTATATGGATAGATGCTAATATAATAAATTTTAATATCTGTTATGCAACATATCTATGTCTATAAATATAGAAGATCAGTATGATAGAAGTAAATATTAAAAATATTTTAAGGAAGGGACTTTTTGTTTATTATTTGGTTAGAGGCATGGCATTTAAATGAATAATATAGAAATGAAAATATACTCATCTATACTAAAGAAATAAATAAAGGGAGATATATATATATGTATATATATTAATATATATAGCCATAAAAAAGAAATAAATACATGTAATCCATATCTAGACAAGTAGATTAATATTCAGTATGAAAACTATATGGATAAATGGTAATATATTTTATATCTGTTTTGCATTACATCTGTATGTATAAATATAGAAGATCAATATTATAGTAATAGATATTAAAAATATTTAAATGAGGGACTTGGTGTTTTTATTTGGTTAAAGGCATGGCATTTAAATGAATAATATAGAAATGAAAATATACACATCTAGAATAAAGAAATGTATATAGGGAGATAGATAGATAGATAGATAGATAGATAGATAGATAGATAGATAGAGAGATAGATAGATAGAGAGATAGATAGATAGATATAGATATATACATAGCCATAAGAAAGAAATAAATACAAGTTATCTAAATCTAGAAAAGCAGGTTAATATTCAATATGAAAAATATACGGATATATGGTAATGTATTTTAATACATGTTATGCATTGTATCCATATGTATAAATAAAGAAATCAGTATGATAAAAATAGATATTAAAAATATTTAACTGAAGGGACTTCTTGTTTATTATTTGGCTAGAGGCATGGCATTTAAATGAGTAATATAGAAATGAAAATATACCCATCTATACTAAAGAAATAAATAGAGGGAGATATATATATGTATATATATTTATATATATATAGCCATAAAAAAGAAATAAATACATGTAATCCATATCTAGACAAGTAGATTAATATTCAGTATGAAAACTATATGGATAAATGGTAATATATTTTATATCTGTTATGCATTACATCTGTGTGTATAAATATAGAAGATCAATATTACAGTAATAGATATTAAAAATATTTAAATGTGGGACTTTTTGTTTTTATTTCGTTAAAGGCATGGCATGTAAATGAATAATATAGAAATGAAAATATACACATCTATAATAAAGAAATGTATATAGAGAGATAGATAGATAGATAGACAGATAGATAGACAGATATAGATATATACATAGCCATAAGAAAGAAATAAATACAAGTTATCTAAAGCTAGAAAAGCAGGTTAATATTCAATATAAAAGATATACGGATAGATGGTAATGTATTTTAATACATGTTATGCATTGTATCCATATGTATAAATAAAGAAATCAGTATGATAGAAATAGATATTAAAAATATTTAAATCAAGGGACTTTTTGTTTATTATTTGGCTAGAGGCATGGCATTTAAATGAATAATATAGAAATGAAAATATACCCATCTATACTAAAAAAATAGAGGGAGATATATATATATGTATATATATTAATATATATAGCCATAAAAAAGAAATAAATACAAGTAATACATATCTAGACAAGTAGATTAATATTCAGTATGAAAACTATATGGATAGATGCTAATATAATAAATTTTAATATCTGTTATGCAACATATCTATGTCTATAAATATAGAAGATCAGTATGATAGAAATAAATATTAAAAATATTTTAAGGAAGGGACTTTTTGTTTATTATTTGGTTAGAGGCATGGCATTTAAATGAATAATATAGAAATGAAAATATACAGATCTATAATAAAGAAATGTATATAGGGAGATAGATAGATAGATAGATAGATAGATAGATAGATAGATAGATATAGATAGATATAGATATATACATAGCCATAAGAAAGAAATAAATACAAGTTATCTAAATCTAGAAAAGCAGGTTAATATTCAATATGAAAAATATACGGATAGATGGTAATGTATTTTAATACATGTTATGCATTGTATCCATATGTATAAATAAAGAAATCAGTATGATAGAAATAGATATTAAAAATATATAAATCAAGGGACTTTTTGTTTATTATTTGGCTAGAGGCATGGCATTTAAATGAATAATATAGAAATGAAAATATACACATCTATAATAGAGAAATGTATATAGGGAGATAGATAGATAGATAGATAGATAGATAGATAGATAGATAGATAGATAGATAGCCATAAAATAGAAATTAATACAAGAAATCCATATCTAGACAAGTAGATTAATATTCAGTATGAAAACTATATGGATAAATGGTAATATATTTTATATCTGTTATGCATTACATCTGTGTGTATAAATATAGAAGATCAATATTATAGTAATAGATATTTAAAATATTTAAATGAGGGACCTTTTTGTTTTTGTTTGGTTAAAGGCATGGCATTTAAATGAATAATATAGAAATGAACATATACACATCTATACTAAAGAAATAAATAGAGGGAGATATATATGTGTATATATATACATATACATATATAAATATAGCCATAAAAAAGAAATAAATACGTGTAATCCAAGTCTAGACAAGTATATTAATATTCAGTATGCAAACTATATGGATAGATGCTAATATAATATGTTTTAATATCTGTTATGTATTATATCTATGTGTATAAATATAGAAGATCAATATGATAGAAATAGATATTAAAACTATTTAAATCAAGGGTCTTTTTTTTTTTTTATTTTGTTACAAGCAGGGCTTTTGAATAAATAATATAGAAAGGAAAGTATACACATCTATCCTCCAAAAATGAATATAGGGTGGTACATATATATATATTAATATATATAGCCATAAAAAAGAAATAAATACAAGTAATTTAATCTAGACAAGTAGATTAATATTCAGTATGAAAACTATATGGATAGATGTTTATATAATAAATTTTAATATCTATTATCTATTATGCTAATAGAATATATTTTAATATCTGTTATGTATTATATCTATTTGTATAAATAAAGAAGTTCAATATGACAGAAATAGATATTAAAAATATTTAAATGAAGGGCCTTTTTGCTTTTTATTTGGTTAGAGGCAGGGCTTGCTAAGTTCCGATGGGGGGTTTTTTGGGGCGTTCCTTGGAGAAGGGTTTTTGGAAGGGGGTTGCACACGTTCTTTCTTGCCGGGCTTCTTTGCACGTGGGGGGGCGATCCCCGCCCAGCCCCGGGCTGAGCTCTGCGGCAGTGCTGCCACCTTGTGGCCACAGAGCGGTACTGCAGCTGTGCCCCGGCGCGGGCGGGGCCGAGCCGAGCCGAGCCGAGCCGAGCCGAACCGAACCGAGGCGTGCCGTGTCGAGCCGGGACCCCCCCCCGCAGGAGCCGGGTCGGGCTGATTGCCACACTGAAGTTTGCGGCCGGCCGGTAGGACCCCGGCAGAGGCGTCGACTCCAATGCCTGCCGCCGCAGGGGCAGCCGCCGCCCAGCTCCGGAGCCGCTGAGCCCCGCCGCCGCCGTCCTCGCCCCGGGAAAGGCGGCGGAAAATCAGCCGGAGTGCTCGGAGTCGGCCGGCTTCGTCGGGTTTTTCGTTCAGGCAAGTAAGCTAGACAGACGCGCTGAGAGCATCGGGGGCCTCGATCGTGCCACAACAAAGATGGCCGCTCGGCCGGAAGTGGCTTCAGCCACAACAAAGATGGCGGCGAGGAAGGGCGGAAGTGACGCCACGCCCCTCACAAGATGGCTGCCGAGTCGCGGCTGGCTTTGACCTTCCAAGCATGGCGGCCGAAAAGGCGGGAAAATGCAAGGACCCCGGGCGGTGGGTGTCTACTCGACTGCCTGACAAACACCCCGACGCCGACGCCGCTCCGGCGCAATTTTCCGCGGCTTTTCCGGCCGTGCCGACACGGGCTGTACGCTCAGCGGCGCCGGGGCCGGACGCGAGCCAGCCGGGCGCCGACAGGCAGCGGTGCGGACGCCTCTCTCTGACGGGGTCCTTGCCGCGGCCCGCTTCGGCTCGGCTCCGCTCGGCTCCGCTCGGCTCGGCTCGTCTCCGCTCGGCTCCGCTCGGCTCGGCTCCGCTCGGCGCCGCTCGGCTCCGCTCGGCACGGCTCCGCTCGGCTCCGCTCGGCACGGTTCGGCTCGGCTCGACACGGCTCGGCTCGGCTCGGCACGCCTCGGTTCGGCTCCGCTCGGCTCCGCTCGGCACGCTTCGGTTCGGCTCCGCTCGGCTCGGCTCGGTTCCGCTCGGCTCGGCTCGGCTCGGCACGCTTCGGTTCGGCTCCGCTCGGCTCGGCTCGGCCCCGCCCGCGCCGGGGCACAGGTGCAGTACCGCTCGGTGGCCACAAGGTGGCAGCACTGCCGCAGAGCTCAGCCCGGGGCTGGGTGGGGATCGCCCCCGCACGTGCAAAGAAGCCCGGCAAGAAACAAGGTGCGCAACCCCCTTCCAAAAACCCTTCTCCAAGGAACGCCCCAAAAAAACCCCCATCGGAACTAAGCAAGCCCTGCCTCTAACCAAATAAAAAGCAAAAAGGCCCTTCATTTAAATATTTTTAATATCTATATCTATCATATTGATTTTTTATATTTATACACATAGATATAATGCATAATAGATATTAAAATATATTAACGTCCATCCATATATTTTTCATATTTATTATTAATCTACTAGTATATATTTGTTACTAGTATTTATTTCTTTTTCATCTCTCTCTCTCTCTCTCTCTCTCTCTATCTCCCTATATTTATACCTTTGTTATAGATTTCTATATTTTCATTTCTATATTATTTATTTAAAAGCCCTGCCTGTAACCGAATTTAAAAAAACATCCCCTTCACCTTAAATGATTATTTAAATATTTCTAATGCTTATTTTTATCAAATTTATATACTATTTTGAACTAGCCCAGGGGCACTGGGAACCGGCCCAAAGGGACCCCGGCGGTGCCCGAGACCCGCGCCCGGAGCGGACGGATCTGCTGCTCCTGCTCCAGCTGCTCCTGCTGCTCCTGCTGGCAGCCTCAGTGCTGGCAGCACAGGGCAATTTCTATGGGGTTGGGAGGAAATGTGCTGTTTCAAGCTGGGATCACTGGCTTCTGTGGGTGGGGAAATCTTGAAGACTCAGCCGAGTCCCTCCTGAGAATTGCAAGGCTCGTGTCCCTGTGATTCTTGAGACAGGGTTTAAGTAGCTGCCATCGACTTGAGACAGCATCGAGTGGGTTTGTTCGAGTGGCAGAAATTATTTCTGTGCCTGGAATAAGGTGTCTTGGGATAAGCAACTCTCTTTGGTGGCAGAATGAACCGGTCTTTTTCCTTTTTCCTGCTTTTTCCTTCTAGATTGCGGAGCATTGGAGACCGGCGGCTCTGTGCTGCTCTTTGTTCACCTGTTGTGCTTGGAAGAGACGTGAAACTGCAGGGAAGCTGCGCTCGCCGTAGTAGCCAGAGGGAGAAGCACCTTGTCCATCTCGTCCATCTTGCCGGCCCCTGGCGTGGTCCTTTCCCCTCTGGCTCCTTGTTTCCCTCTTGTCCAATCAAGGACAGAATCCCTCTGTCCTTGCTGTGTGTTCTGCGCTCGGCCTTTTTCTGTGTCCTTCTCCGTGGCTCACTCCCGTGCCTTTTTTAATTCCGTCTGTCTCTCTGCTCTTCCCCGTGCCCTTGTTTCCCAGTGGCTCCTTGTGTCCCCTTCCTTGGCTCTGTTCTTTTTCAATCCCTCTCTGTCTTGCTGCCCATGCCAGGTTTTGGGTTTGGGTGGAAGTTTTGGTTTTTTGGTGGTTTGGTTTTGGTTTTGGTGGTTTTTTGGTGATTTGGTTTGGTTTGGTTTTTTTTCCGTTTTGTTTTGTTTTTCTATTTCATCCTACAGCCCATTCTTTTGTTCTTTCTTTTCTTCCTGTGTCCTCTCTGCCACCACTCCCTCTTTCTGCCTCTGGCCTGTGCCTGGCGTTTTTGGGGAGGGATTTCTGGCACCTGCCTCCCTTTTCTTGTTGCAGCAGAGCTCCTTTTTGGGAGGGGGTCTAGTCCTAGAAGGGCTTCCAATAAAGCAGGGTGCTGCTGTCCAGGGCAGTTGGAGTTGTTCTGTGCCTTCTTTGGGGGTGAGGAGCAAAGGCTGAGGGGGACGGGGTGGGCACTGGGGGGCTCCCGTGTCCCTTGGGGCACGCCGAGGTCCCCGGCAGAGGGAGGCAGGCGCTGCGCTGGAGGAGCAAGGTGAGCGGGGAATGGGGAGGGCTCGTGCCGGGTACCCTTGCCCAGAGGGGACCCCGAGCTGCCAGGAAATTCCCTGCGAGGGCTGGATGCAGAATCCAAAAACCTGTGGAGCTGTTCTGGTTTTTACGGTAGGCATTGGCAAGGAACAGGAATGGATCTCTCTAAATTCCCTTGGAAAGAAACCCCCTCTCTGTGCACGCCGTCTTTAGGGTTTTGTTATGTCAGGAACGGCTTAGGGTTAAGAAAGTGGCTTTTGTTTTTCCACCTCTTACTTCCCTGTAAAAAGTGAGTGTATAAAACACATCTGTGCATCCATGAGGTACTAAAATGCACCGAGACAAATTTCTGTGCC
>NC_081250.1:160000-165000 GCF_030490865.1 Poecile atricapillus | reverse complement strand
AGGGACTTTTTGTTTATTATTTGGCTAGAGGCATGGCATTTAAATGAATAATATAGAAATGAAAATATACACATCTATAATAGAGAAATGTATATAGGGAGATAGATAGATAGATAGATAGATAGATAGATAGATAGATAGATAGATAGCCATAAAATAGAAATTAATACAAGAAATCCATATCTAGACAAGTAGATTAATATTCAGTATGAAAACTGTATGGATAAATGGTAATATATTTTATATCTGTTATGCATTACATCTGTGTGTATAAATATAGAAGATCAATATTATAGTAATAGATATTTAAAATATTTAAATGAGGGACCTTTTTGTTTTTGTTTGGTTAAAGGCATGGCATTTAAATGAATAATATAGAAATGAACATATACACATCTATACTAAAGAAATAAATAGAGGGAGATATATATGTGTATATATATACATATACATATATAAATATAGCCATAAAAAAGAAATAAATACGTGTAATCCAAGTCTAGACAAGTATATTAATATTCAGTATGCAAACTATATGGATAGATGCTAATATAATATGTTTTAATATCTGTTATGTATTATATCTATGTGTATAAATATAGAAGATCAATATGATAGAAATAGATATTAAAACTATTTAAATCAAGGGTCTTTTTTTTTTTTTTATTTTGTTACAAGCAGGGCTTTTGAATAAATAATATAGAAAGGAAAGTATACACATCTATCCTCCAAAAATGAATATAGGGTGGTACATATATATATATTAATATATATAGCCATAAAAAAGAAATAAATACAAGTAATTTAATCTAGACAAGTAGATTAATATTCAGTATGAAAACTATATGGATAGATGTTTATATAATAAATTTTAATATCTATTATCTATTATGCTAATAGAATATATTTTAATATCTGTTATGTATTATATCTATTTGTATAAATAAAGAAGTTCAATATGACAGAAATAGATATTAAAAATATTTAAATGAAGGGCCTTTTTGCTTTTTATTTGGTTAGAGGCAGGGCTTGCTAAGTTCCGATGGGGGTTTTTTTGGGGCGTTCCTTGGAGAAGGGTTTTTGGAAGGGGGTTGCACACGTTCTTTCTTGCCGGGCTTCTTTGCACGTGGGGGGGCGATCCCCACCCAGCCCCGGGCTGAGCTCTGCGGCAGTGCTGCCACCTTGTGGCCACAGATCGGTACTGCAGCTGTGCCCCGGCGCGGGCGGGGCCGAGCCGAGCCGAGCCGAGCCGAGCCGAACCGAACCGAGGCGTGCCGTGTCGAGCCGGGACCCCCCCCCGCAGGAGCCGGGTCGGGCTGATTGCCACACTGAAGTTTGCGGCCGGCCGGTAGGACCCCGGCAGAGGCGTCGACTCCAATGCCTGCCGCCGCAGGCGCAGCCGCCGCCCAGCTCCGGAGCCGCTGAGCCCCGCCGCCGCCGTCCTCGCCCCGGGAAAGGCGGCGGAAAATCAGCCGGAGTGCTCGGAGTCGGCCGGCTTCGTCGGGTTTTTCGTTCAGGCAAGTAAGCTAGACAGACGCGCTGAGAGCATCGGGGGCCTCGATCGTGCCACAACAAAGATGGCCGCTCGGCCGGAAGTGGCTTCAGCCACAACAAAGATGGCGGCGAGGAAGGGCGGAAGTGACGCCACGCCCCTCACAAGATGGCTGCCGAGTCGCGGCTGGCTTTGACCTTCCAAGCATGGCGGCCGAAAAGGCGGGAAAATGCAAGGACCCCGGGCGGTGGGTGTCTACTCGACTGCCTGACAAACACCCCGACGCCGACGCCGCTCCGGCGCAATTTTCCGCGGCTTTTCCGGCCGTGCCGACACGGGCTGTACGCTCAGCGGCGCCGGGGCCGGACGCGAGCCAGCCGGGCGCCGACAGGCAGCGGTGCGGACGCCTCTCTCTGACGGGGTCCTTGCCGCGGCCCGCTTCGGCTCGGCTCCGCTCGGCTCCGCTCGGCTCGGCTCGTCTCCGCTCGGCTCCGCTCGGCTCGGCTCCGCTCGGCGCCGCTCGGCTCCGCTCGGCACGGCTCCGCTCGGCTCCGCTCGGCACGGTTCGGCTCGGCTCGACACGGCTCGGCTCGGCTCGGCACGCCTCGGTTCGGCTCCGCTCGGCTCCGCTCGGCACGCTTCGGTTCGGCTCCGCTCGGCTCGGCTCGGTTCCGCTCGGCTCGGCTCGGCTCGGCACGCTTCGGTTCGGCTCCGCTCGGCTCGGCTCGGCCCCGCCCGCGCCGGGGCACAGGTGCAGTACCGCTCGGTGGCCACAAGGTGGCAGCACTGCCGCAGAGCTCAGCCCGGGGCTGGGTGGGGATCGCCCCCGCACGTGCAAAGAAGCCCGGCAAGAAACAAGGTGCGCAACCCCCTTCCAAAAACCCTTCTCCAAGGAACGCCCCAAAAAAACCCCCATCGGAACTAAGCAAGCCCTGCCTCTAACCAAATAAAAAGCAAAAAGGCCCTTCATTTAAATATTTTTAATATCTATATCTATCATATTGATTTTTTATATTTATACACATAGATATAATGCATAATAGATATTAAAATATATTAACGTCCATCCATATATTTTTCATATTTATTATTAATCTACTAGTATATATTTGTTACTAGTATTTATTTCTTTTTCATCTCTCTCTCTCTCTCTCTCTATCTCCCTATATTTATACCTTTGTTATAGATTTCTATATTTTCATTTCTATATTATTTATTTAAAAGCCCTGCCTGTAACCGAATTTAAAAAAACATCCCCTAACAAACCCTAAGGTGAACTTAAATGATTATTTAAATATTTCTAATGCTTATTTTTATCAAATTTATATACTATTTTGAACTAGCCCAGGGGCACTGGGACCGGCCCAAAGGGACCCCGGCGGTGCCCGAGACCCGCGCCCGGAGCGGACGGATCTGCTGCTCCTGCTCCAGCTGCTCCTGCTGCTCCTGCTGGCAGCCTCAGTGCTGGCAGCACAGGGCAATTTCTATGGGGTTGGGAGGAAATGTGCTGTTTCAAGCTGGGATCACTGGCTTCTGTGGGTGGGGAAATCTTGAAGACTCAGCCGAGTCCTTCCTGAGAATTGAAAGGCTCGTGTCCCTGTGATTCTTGAGACAGGGTTTAAGTAGCTGCCATCGACTTGAGACAGCATCGAGTGGGTTTGTTCGAGTGGCAGAAATGATTTCTGTGCCTGGAATAAGGTGTCTTGGGATAAGCAACTCTCTTTGGTGGCAGAATGAACCGGTCTTTTTCCTTTTTCCTGCTTTTTCCTTCTAGATTGCGGAGCATTGGAGACCGGCGGCTCTGTGCTGCTCTTTGTTCACCTGTTGTGCTTGGAAGAGACGTGAAACTGCAGGGAAGCTGCGCTCGCCGTAGTAGCCAGAGGGAGAAGCACCTTGTCCATCTCGTCCATCTTGCCGGCCCCTGGCGTGGTCCTTTCCCCTCTGGCTCCTTGTTTCCCTCTTGTCCAATCAAGGACAGAATCCCTCTGTCCTTGCTGTGTGTTCTGCGCTCGGCCTTTTTCTGTGTCCTTCTCCGTGGCTCACTCACGTGCCTTTTTTAATTCCGTCTGTCTCTCTGCTCTTCCCCGTGCCCTTGTTTCCCAGTGGCTCCTTGTGTCCCCTTCCTTGGCTCTGTTCTTTTTCAATCCCTCTCTGTCTTGCTGCCCATGCCAGGTTTTGGGTTTGGGTGGAAGTTTTGGTTTTTTGGTGGTTTGGTTTTGGTTTTGGTGGTTTTTTGGTGATTTGGTTTGGTTTGGTTTTTTTTCCGTTTTGTTTTGTTTTTCTATTTCATCCTACAGCCCATTCTTTTGTTCTTTCTTTTCTTCCTGTGTCCTCTCTGCCACCACTCCCTCTTTCTGCCTCTGGCCTGTGCCTGGCGTTTTTGGGGAGGGATTTCTGGCACCTGCCTCCCTTTTCTTGTTGCAGCAGAGCTCCTTTTTGGGAGGGGGTCTAGTCCTAGAAGGGCTTCCAATAAAGCAGGGTGCTGCTGTCCAGGGCAGTTGGAGTTGTTCTGTGCCTTCTTTGGGGGTGAGGAGCAAAGGCTGAGGGGGACGGGGTGGGCACTGGGGGGCTCCCGTGTCCCTTGGGGCACGCCGAGGTCCCCGGCAGAGGGAGGCAGGCGCTGCGCTGGAGGAGCAAGGTGAGCGGGGAATGGGGAGGGCTCGTGCCGGGTACCCTTGCCCAGAGGGGACCCCGAGCTGCCAGGAAATTCCCTGCGAGGGCTGGATGCAGAATCCAAAAACCTGTGGAGCTGTTCTGGTTTTTACGGTAGGCATTGGCAAGGAACAGGAATGGATCTCTCTAAATTCCCTTGGAAAGAAACCCCCTCTCTGTGCACGCCGTCTTTAGGGTTTTGTTATGTCAGGAACGGCTTAGGGTTAAGAAAGTGGCTTTTGTTTTTCCACCTCTTACTTCCCTGTAAAAAGTGAGTGTATAAAACACATCTGTGCATCCATGAGGTACTAAAATGCACCGAGACAAATTTCTGTGCCTAAGTTCCATAGTGACGAGCGCGTTCTGCACTCGGGGTTCACCAGGGCTTTATATTTTTGTCATTCTGACCTGTCAGCTGAATGAATGGGTAGAGTTTCAAAGAGAAAGCAATGCAAATTTCAAAAAGCAGAACATCAGAAAGAGAAATATATACCTGTAAAAATAAATATAGGGGAGCTAGGTAGATATATATAGAGAGAGAGAGAGAGAGATAAAAAAGAAATAAATACAAGAAATCCATATCTAGACAAGTAGATTAATATTCAGTATGAAAACTATATGGATAGATGCTAATATAATAAATTTTAATATCTGTTATGCAACATATCTATGTCTATAAATATAGAAGATCAGTATGATAGAAGTAAATATTAAAAATATTTTAAGGAAGGGACTTTTTGTTTATTATTTGGTTAGAGGCATGGCATTTAAATGAATAATATAGAAATGAAAATATACTCATCTATACTAAAGAAATAAATAAAGGGAGATATATATATATGTATATATATTAATA
>NC_081250.1:145000-150000 GCF_030490865.1 Poecile atricapillus | reverse complement strand
AAAGAAATAAATACATGTAATCCATATCTAGACAAGTAGATTAATATTCAGTATGAAAACTATATGGATAAATGGTAATATATTTTATATCTGTTATGCATTACATCTGTGTGTATAAATATAGAAGATCAATATTACAGTAATAGATATTAAAAATATTTAAATGTGGGACTTTTTGTTTTTATTTCGTTAAAGGCATGGCATGTAAATGAATAATATAGAAATGAAAATATACACATCTATAATAAAGAAATGTATATAGAGAGATAGATAGATAGATAGACAGATAGATAGACAGATATAGATATATACATAGCCATAAGAAAGAAATAAATACAAGTTATCTAAAGCTAGAAAAGCAGGTTAATATTCAATATGAAAAATATACGGATAGATGGTAATGTATTTTAATACATGTTATGCATTGTATCCATATGTATAAATAAAGAAATCAGTATGATAGAAATAGATATTAAAAATATTTAAATCAAGGGACTTTTTGTTTATTATTTGGCTAGAGGCATGGCATTTAAATGAATAATATAGAAATGAAAATATACCCATCTATACTAAAAAAATAGAGGGAGATATATATATATGTATATATATTAATATATATAGCCATAAAAAAGAAATAAATACAAGTAATACATATCTAGACAAGTAGATTAATATTCAGTATGAAAACTATATGGATAGATGCTAATATAATAAATTTTAATATCTGTTATGCAACATATCTATGTCTATAAATATAGAAGATCAGTATGATAGAAATAAATATTAAAAATATTTTAAGGAAGGGACTTTTTGTTTATTATTTGGCTAGAGGCATGGCATTTAAATGAATAATATAGAAATGAAAATATACAGATCTATAATAAAGAAATGTATATAGGGAGATAGATAGATAGATAGATAGATAGATAGATAGATAGATAGATAGATATAGATAGATATAGATATATACATAGCCATAAGAAAGAAATAAATACAAGTTATCTAAATCTAGAAAAGCAGGTTAATATTCAATATGAAAAATATACGGATAGATGGTAATGTATTTTAATACATGTTATGCATTGTATCCATATGTATAAATAAAGAAATCAGTATGATAGAAATAGATATTAAAAATATATAAATCAAGGGACTTTTTGTTTATTATTTGGCTAGAGGCATGGCATTTAAATGAATAATATAGAAATGAAAATATACACATCTATAATAGAGAAATGTATATAGGGAGATAGATAGATAGATAGATAGATAGATAGATAGATAGATAGATAGATAGCCATAAAATAGAAATTAATACAAGAAATCCATATCTAGACAAGTAGATTAATATTCAGTATGAAAACTATATGGATAAATGGTAATATATTTTATATCTGTTATGCATTACATCTGTGTGTATAAATATAGAAGATCAATATTATAGTAATAGATATTTAAAATATTTAAATGAGGGACCTTTTTGTTTTTGTTTGGTTAAAGGCATGGCATTTAAATGAATAATATAGAAATGAACATATACACATCTATACTAAAGAAATAAATAGAGGGAGATATATATGTGTATATATATACATATACATATATAAATATAGCCATAAAAAAGAAATAAATACGTGTAATCCAAGTCTAGACAAGTATATTAATATTCAGTATGCAAACTATATGGATAGATGCTAATATAATATGTTTTAATATCTGTTATGTATTATATCTATGTGTATAAATATAGAAGATCAATATGATAGAAATAGATATTAAAACTATTTAAATCAAGGGTCTTTTTTTTTTTTTATTTTGTTACAAGCAGGGCTTTTGAATAAATAATATAGAAAGGAAAGTATACACATCTATCCTCCAAAAATGAATATAGGGTGGTACATATATATATATTAATATATATAGCCATAAAAAAGAAATAAATACAAGTAATTTAATCTAGACAAGTAGATTAATATTCAGTATGAAAACTATATGGATAGATGTTTATATAATAAATTTTAATATCTATTATCTATTATGCTAATAGAATATATTTTAATATCTGTTATGTATTATATCTATTTGTATAAATAAAGAAGTTCAATATGACAGAAATAGATATTAAAAATATTTAAATGAAGGGCCTTTTTGCTTTTTATTTGGTTAGAGGCAGGGCTTGCTAAGTTCCGATGGGGGTTTTTTTGGGGCGTTCCTTGGAGAAGGGTTTTTGGAAGGGGGTTGCACACGTTCTTTCTTGCCGGGCTTCTTTGCACGTGGGGGGGCGATCCCCGCCCAGCCCCGGGCTGAGCTCTGCGGCAGTGCTGCCACCTTGTGGCCACAGAGCGGTACTGCAGCTGTGCCCCGGCGCGGGCGGGGCCGAGCCGAGCCGAGCCGAGCCGAGCCGAACCGAACCGAGGCGTGCCGTGTCGAGCCGGGACCCCCCCCCGCAGGAGCCGGGTCGGGCTGATTGCCACACTGAAGTTTGCGGCCGGTTAGTAGGACCCCGGCAGAGGCGTCGACTCCAATGCCTGCCGCCGCAGGCGCAGCCGCCGCCCAGCTCCGGAGCCGCTGAGCCCCGCCGCCGCCGTCCTCGCCCCGGGAAAGGCGGCGGAAAATCAGCCGGAGTGCTCGGAGTCGGCCGGCTTCGTCGGGTTTTTCGTTCAGGCAAGTAAGCTAGACAGACGCGCTGAGAGCATCGGGGGCCTCGATCGTGCCACAACAAAGATGGCCGCCCGGCCGGAAGCGGCTTCAGCCACAACAAAGATGGCGGCGATGAAGGGCGGAAGTGACGCCACGCCCCTCACAAGATGGCTGCCGAGTCGCGGCTGGCTTTGACCTTCCAAGCATGGCGGCCGAAAAGGCGGGAAAATGCAAGGACCCCGGGCGGTGGGTGTCTACTCGACTGCCTGACAAACACCCCGACGCCGACGCCGCTCCGGCGCAATTTTCCGCGGCTTTTCCGGCCGTGCCGACACGGGCTGTACGCTCAGCGGCGCCGGGGCCGGACGCGAGCCAGCCGGGCGCCGACAGGCAGCGGTGCGGACGCCTCTCTCTGACGGGGTCCTTGCCGCGGCCCGCTTCGGCTCGGCTCCGCTCGGCTCCGCTCGGCTCGGCTCGTCTCCGCTCGGCTCCGCTCGGCTCGGCTCCGCTCGGCGCCGCTCGGCTCCGCTCGGCACGGGTCCGCTCGGCTCGACACGGCTCGGCTCGGCTCGGCACGCCTCGGTTCGGCTCCGCTCGGCTCCGCTCGGCACGCTTCGGTTCGGCTCGGCTCGGTTCCGCTCGGCTCGGCTCGGCTCGGCACGCTTCGGTTCGGCTCCGCTCGGCTCGGCTCGGCCCCGCCCGCGCCGGGGCACAGGTGCAGTACCGCTCGGTGGCCACAAGGTGGCAGCACTGCCGCAGAGCTCAGCCCGGGGCTGGGTGGGGATCGCCCCCGCACGTGCAAAGAAGCCCGGCAAGAAACAAGGTGCGCAACCCCCTTCCAAAAACCCTTCTCCAAGGAACGCCCCAAAAAAACCCCCATCGGAACTAAGCAAGCCCTGCCTCTAACCAAATAAAAAGCAAAAAGGCCCTTCATTTAAATATTTTTAATATCTATATCTATCATATTGATTTTTTATATTTATACACATAGATATAATGCATAATAGATATTAAAATATATTAACGTCCATCCATATATTTTTCATATTTATTATTAATCTACTAGTATATATTTGTTACTAGTATTTATTTCTTTTTCATCTCTCTCTCTCTCTCTCTCTCTCTATCTCCCTATATTTATACCTTTGTTATAGATTTCTATATTTTCATTTCTATATTATTTATTTAAAAGCCCTGCCTGTAACCGAATTTAAAAAAACATCCCCTTCACCTTAAATGATTATTTAAATATTTCTAATGCTTATTTTTATCAAATTTATATACTATTTTGAACTAGCCCAGGGGCACTGGGAACCGGCCCAAAGGGACCCCGGCGGTGCCCGAGACCCGCGCCCGGAGCGGACGGATCTGCTGCTCCTGCTCCAGCTGCTCCTGCTGCTCCTGCTGGCAGCCTCAGTGCTGGCAGCACAGGGCAATTTCTATGGGGTTGGGAGGAAATGTGCTGTTTCAAGCTGGGATCACTGGCTTCTGTGGGTGGGGAAATCTTGAAGACTCAGCCGAGTCCCTCCTGAGAATTGCAAGGCTCGTGTCCCTGTGATTCTTGAGACAGGGTTTAAGTAGCTGCCATCGACTTGAGACAGCATCGAGTGGGTTTGTTCGAGTGGCAGAAATGATTTCTGTGCCTGGAATAAGGTGTCTTGGGATAAGCAACTCTCTTTGGTGGCAGAATGAACCGGTCTTTTTCCTTTTTCCTGCTTTTTCCTTCTAGATTGCAGAGCATTGGAGACCGGCGGCTCTGTGCTGCTCTTTGTTCACCTGTTGTGCTTGGAAGAGACGTGAAACTGCAGGGAAGCTGCGCTCGCCGTAGTAGCCAGAGGGAGAAGCACCTTGTCCATCTCGTCCATCTTGCCGGCCCCTGGCGTGGTCCTTTCCCCTCTGGCTCCTTGTTTCCCTCTTGTCCAATCAAGGACAGAATCCCTCTGTCCTTGCTGTGTGTTCTGCGCTCGGCCTTTTTCTGTGTCCTTCTCCGTGGCTCACTCACGTGCCTTTTTTAATTCCGTCTGTCTCTCTGCTCTTCCCCGTGCCCTTGTTTCCCAGTGGCTCCTTGTGTCCCCTTCCTTGGCTCTGTTCTTTTTCAATCCCTCTCTGTCTTGCTGCCCATGCCAGGTTTTGGGTTTGGGTGGAAGTTTTGGTTTTTTGGTGGTTTGGTTTTGGTTTTGGTGGTTTTTTGGTGATTTGGTTTGGTTTGGTTTTTTTTCCGTTTTGTTTTGTTTTTCTATTTCATCCTACAGCCCATTCTTTTGTTCTTTCTTTTCTTCCTGTGTCCTCTCTGCCACCACTCCCTCTTTCTGCCTCTGGCCTGTGCCTGGCGTTTTTGGGGAGGGATTTCTGGCACCTGC
>NC_081250.1:135000-140000 GCF_030490865.1 Poecile atricapillus | reverse complement strand
ATAGGGTGGTACATATATATATATTAATATATATAGCCATAAAAAAGAAATAAATACAAGTAATTTAATCTAGACAAGTAGATTAATATTCAGTATGAAAACTATATGGATAGATGTTTATATAATAAATTTTAATATCTATTATCTATTATGCTAATAGAATATATTTTAATATCTGTTATGTATTATATCTATTTGTATAAATAAAGAAGTTCAATATGACAGAAATAGATATTAAAAATATTTAAATGAAGGGCCTTTTTGCTTTTTATTTGGTTAGAGGCAGGGCTTGCTAAGTTCCGATGGGGGTTTTTTTGGGGCGTTCCTTGGAGAAGGGTTTTTGGAAGGGGGTTGCACACGTTCTTTCTTGCCGGGCTTCTTTGCACGTGGGGGGGCGATCCCCGCCCAGCCCCGGGCTGAGCTCTGCGGCAGTGCTGCCACCTTGTGGCCACAGAGCGGTACTGCAGCTGTGCCCCGGCGCGGGCGGGGCCGAGCCGAGCCGAGCCGAGCCGAGCCGAACCGAACCGAGGCGTGCCGTGTCGAGCCGGGACCCCCCCCCGCAGGAGCCGGGTCGGGCTGATTGCCACACTGAAGTTTGCGGCCGGTTAGTAGGACCCCGGCAGAGGCGTCGACTCCAATGCCTGCCGCCGCAGGCGCAGCCGCCGCCCAGCTCCGGAGCCGCTGAGCCCCGCCGCCGCCGTCCTCGCCCCGGGAAAGGCGGCGGAAAATCAGCCGGAGTGCTCGGAGTCGGCCGGCTTCGTCGGGTTTTTCGTTCAGGCAAGTAAGCTAGACAGACGCGCTGAGAGCATCGGGGGCCTCGATCGTGCCACAACAAAGATGGCCGCTCGGCCGGAAGTGGCTTCAGCCACAACAAAGATGGCGGCGAGGAAGGGCGGAAGTGACGCCACGCCCCTCACAAGATGGCTGCCGAGTCGCGGCTGGCTTTGACCTTCCAAGCATGGCGGCCGAAAAGGCGGGAAAATGCAAGGACCCCGGGCGGTGGGTGTCTACTCGACTGCCTGACAAACACCCCGACGCCGACGCCGCTCCGGCGCAATTTTCCGCGGCTTTTCCGGCCGTGCCGACACGGGCTGTACGCTCAGCGGCGCCGGGGCCGGACGCGAGCCAGCCGGGCGCCGACAGGCAGCGGTGCGGACGCCTCTCTCTGACGGGGTCCTTGCCGCGGCCCGCTTCGGCTCGGCTCCGCTCGGCTCCGCTCGGCTCGGCTCGTCTCCGCTCGGCTCCGCTCGGCTCGGCTCCGCTCGGCGCCGCTCGGCTCCGCTCGGCACGGCTCCGCTCGGCTCCGCTCGGCACGGTTCGGCTCGGCTCGACACGGCTCGGCTCGGCTCGGCACGCCTCGGTTCGGCTCCGCTCGGCTCCGCTCGGCACGCTTCGGTTCGGCTCGGCTCGGTTCCGCTCGGCTCGGCTCGGCTCGGCACGCTTCGGTTCGGCTCCGCTCGGCTCGGCTCGGCCCCGCCCGCGCCGGGGCACAGGTGCAGTACCGCTCGGTGGCCACAAGGTGGCAGCACTGCCGCAGAGCTCAGCCCGGGGCTGGGTGGGGATCGCCCCCGCACGTGCAAAGAAGCCCGGCAAGAAACAAGGTGCGCAACCCCCTTCCAAAAACCCTTCTCCAAGGAACGCCCCAAAAAAACCCCCATCGGAACTAAGCAAGCCCTGCCTCTAACCAAATAAAAAGCAAAAAGGCCCTTCATTTAAATATTTTTAATATCTATATCTATCATATTGATTTTTTATATTTATACACATAGATATAATGCATAATAGATATTAAAATATATTAACGTCCATCCATATATTTTTCATATTTATTATTAATCTACTAGTATATATTTGTTACTAGTATTTATTTCTTTTTCATCTCTCTCTCTCTCTCTCTCTCTCTATCTCCCTATATTTATACCTTTGTTATAGATTTCTATATTTTCATTTCTATATTATTTATTTAAAAGCCCTGCCTGTAACCGAATTTAAAAAAACATCCCCTTCACCTTAAATGATTATTTAAATATTTCTAATGCTTATTTTTATCAAATTTATATACTATTTTGAACTAGCCCAGGGGCACTGGGAACCGGCCCAAAGGGACCCCGGCGGTGCCCGAGACCCGCGCCCGGAGCGGACGGATCTGCTGCTCCTGCTCCAGCTGCTCCTGCTGCTCCTGCTGGCAGCCTCAGTGCTGGCAGCACAGGGCAATTTCTATGGGGTTGGGAGGAAATGTGCTGTTTCAAGCTGGGATCACTGGCTTCTGTGGGTGGGGAAATCTTGAAGACTCAGCCGAGTCCCTCCTGAGAATTGCAAGGCTCGTGTCCCTGTGATTCTTGAGACAGGGTTTAAGTAGCTGCCATCGACTTGAGACAGCATCGAGTGGGTTTGTTCGAGTGGCAGAAATGATTTCTGTGCCTGGAATAAGGTGTCTTGGGATAAGCAACTCTCTTTGGTGGCAGAATGAACCGGTCTTTTTCCTTTTTCCTGCTTTTTCCTTCTAGATTGCAGAGCATTGGAGACCGGCGGCTCTGTGCTGCTCTTTGTTCACCTGTTGTGCTTGGAAGAGACGTGAAACTGCAGGGAAGCTGCGCTCGCCGTAGTAGCCAGAGGGAGAAGCACCTTGTCCATCTCGTCCATCTTGCCGGCCCCTGGCGTGGTCCTTTCCCCTCTGGCTCCTTGTTTCCCTCTTGTCCAATCAAGGACAGAATCCCTCTGTCCTTGCTGTGTGTTCTGCGCTCGGCCTTTTTCTGTGTCCTTCTCCGTGGCTCACTCACGTGCCTTTTTTAATTCCGTCTGTCTCTCTGCTCTTCCCCGTGCCCTTGTTTCCCAGTGGCTCCTTGTGTCCCCTTCCTTGGCTCTGTTCTTTTTCAATCCCTCTCTGTCTTGCTGCCCATGCCAGGTTTTGGGTTTGGGTGGAAGTTTTGGTTTTTTGGTGGTTTGGTTTTGGTTTTGGTGGTTTTTTGGTGATTTGGTTTGGTTTGGTTTTTTTTCCGTTTTGTTTTGTTTTTCTATTTCATCCTACAGCCCATTCTTTTGTTCTTTCTTTTCTTCCTGTGTCCTCTCTGCCACCACTCCCTCTTTCTGCCTCTGGCCTGTGCCTGGCGTTTTTGGGGAGGGATTTCTGGCACCTGCCCCCCTTTTCTTGTTGCAGCAGAGCTCCTTTTTGGGAGGGGGTCTAGTCCTAGAAGGGCTTCCAATAAAGCAGGGTGCTGCTGTCCAGGGCAGTTGGAGTTGTTCTGTGCCTTCTTTGGGGGTGAGGAGCAAAGGCTGAGGGGGACGGGGTGGGGACTGGGGGGCTCCCGTGTCCCTTGGGGCACGCCGAGGTCCCCGGCAGAGGGAGGCAGGCGCTGCGCTGGAGGAGCAAGGTGAGCGGGGAATGGGGAGGGCTCGTGCCGGGTACCCTTGCCCAGAGGGGACCCCGAGCTGCCAGGAAATTCCCTGCGAGGGCTGGATGCAGAATCCAAAAACCTGTGGAGCTGTTCTGGTTTTTACGGTAGGCATTGGCAAGGAACAGGAATGGATCTCTCTAAATTCCCTTGGAAAGAAACCCCCTCTCTGTGCACGCCGTCTTTAGGGTTTTGTTACGTCAGGAACGGCTTAGGGTTAAGAAAGTGGCTTTTGTTTTTCCACCTCTTACTTCCCTGTAAAAAGTGAGTGTATAAAACACATCTGTGCATCCATGAGGTACTAAAATGCACCGAGACAAATTTCTGTGCCTAAGTTCCATAGTGACGAGCGCGTTCTGCACTCGGGGTTCACCAGGGCTTTATATTTTTGTCATTCTGACCTGTCAGCTGAATGAATGGGTAGAGTTTCAAAGAGAAAGAAATGCAAATTTCAAAAAGCAGAACATCAGAAAGAGAAATATATACCTGTAAAAATAAATATAGGGGAGCTAGGTAGATATATATAGAGAGAGAGAGAGAGAGATAAAAAAGAAATAAATACAAGAAATCCATATCTAGACAAGTAGATTAATATTCAGTATGAAAACTATATGGATAGATGCTAATATAATAAATTTTAATATCTGTTATGCAACATATCTATGTCTATAAATATAGAAGATCAGTATGATAGAAGTAAATATTAAAAATATTTTAAGGAAGGGACTTTTTGTTTATTATTTGGTTAGAGGCATGGCATTTAAATGAATAATATAGAAATGAAAATATACTCATCTATACTAAAGAAATAAATAAAGGGAGATATATATATGTATATATATTAATATATATAGCCATAAAAAAGAAATAAATACATGTAATCCATATCTAGACAAGTAGATTAATATTCAGTATGAAAACTATATGGATAAATGGTAATATATTTTATATCTGTTTTGCATTACATCTGTATGTATAAATATAGAAGATCAATATTACAGTAATAGATATTTAAAATATTTAAATGTGGGACTTTTTGTTTTTATTTCGTTAAAGGCATGGCATGTAAATGAATAATATAGAAATGAAAATATACACATCTATAATAAAGAAATGTATATAGGGAGATAGATAGATAGATAGATAGATAGATAGATAGATAGATAGATAGACAGATATAGATATATACATAGCCATAAGAAAGAAATAAATACAAGTTATCTAAATCTAGAAAAGCAGGTTAATATTCAATATAAAAAATATACGGATAGATGGTAATGTATTTTAATACATGTTATGCATTGTATCCATATGTATAAATAAAGAAATCAGTATGATAGAAATAGATATTAAAAATATTTAAATCAAGGGACTTTTTGTTTATTATTTGGCTAGAGGCATGGCATTTAAATGAATAATATAGAAATGAAAATATACCCATCTATACTAAAAAAATAGAGGGAGATATATATATATGTATATATATTAATATATATAGCCATAAAAAAGAAATAAATACAAGTAATACATATCTAGACAAGTAGATTAATATTCAGTATGAAAACTATATGGATAGATGCTAATATAATAAATTTTAATATCTGTTAT
>NC_081250.1:122500-127500 GCF_030490865.1 Poecile atricapillus | reverse complement strand
ATATGTGTATATATATACATATACATATATAAATATAGCCATAAAAAAGAAATAAATACGTGTAATCCAAGTCTAGACAAGTATATTAATATTCAGTATGCAAACTATATGGATAGATGCTAATATAATATGTTTTAATATCTGTTATGTATTATATCTATGTGTATAAATATAGAAGATCAATATGATAGAAATAGATATTAAAACTATTTAAATCAAGGGTCTTTTTTTTTTTTTATTTTGTTACAAGCAGGGCTTTTGAATAAATAATATAGAAAGGAAAGTATACACATCTATCCTCCAAAAATGAATATAGGGTGGTACATATATATATATTAATATATATAGCCATAAAAAAGAAATAAATACAAGTAATTTAATCTAGACAAGTAGATTAATATTCAGTATGAAAACTATATGGATAGATGTTTATATAATAAATTTTAATATCTATTATCTATTATGCTAATAGAATATATTTTAATATCTGTTATGTATTATATCTATTTGTATAAATAAAGAAGTTCAATATGACAGAAATAGATATTAAAAATATTTAAATGAAGGGCCTTTTTGCTTTTTATTTGGTTAGAGGCAGGGCTTGCTAAGTTCCGATGGGGGTTTTTTTGGGGCGTTCCTTGGAGAAGGGTTTTTGGAAGGGGGTTGCACACGTTCTTTCTTGCCGGGCTTCTTTGCACGTGGGGGGGCGATCCCCGCCCAGCCCCGGGCTGAGCTCTGCGGCAGTGCTGCCACCTTGTGGCCACAGAGCGGTACTGCAGCTGTGCCCCGGCGCGGGCGGGGCCGAGCCGAGCCGAGCCGAGCCGAGCCGAACCGAACCGAGGCGTGCCGTGTCGAGCCGGGACCCCCCCCCGCAGGAGCCGGGTCGGGCTGATTGCCACACTGAAGTTTGCGGCCGGTTAGTAGGACCCCGGCAGAGGCGTCGACTCCAATGCCTGCCGCCGCAGGCGCAGCCGCCGCCCAGCTCCGGAGCCGCTGAGCCCCGCCGCCGCCGTCCTCGCCCCGGGAAAGGCGGCGGAAAATCAGCCGGAGTGCTCGGAGTCGGCCGGCTTCGTCGGGTTTTTCGTTCAGGCAAGTAAGCTAGACAGACGCGCTGAGAGCATCGGGGGCCTCGATCGTGCCACAACAAAGATGGCCGCCCGGCCGGAAGTGGCTTCAGCCACAACAAAGATGGCGGCGATGAAGGGCGGAAGTGACGCCACGCCCCTCACAAGATGGCTGCCGAGTCGCGGCTGGCTTTGACCTTCCAAGCATGGCGGCCGAAAAGGCGGGAAAATGCAAGGACCCCGGGCGGTGGGTGTCTACTCGACTGCCTGACAAACACCCCGACGCCGACGCCGCTCCGGCGCAATTTTCCGCGGCTTTTCCGGCCGTGCCGACACGGGCTGTACGCTCAGCGGCGCCGGGGCCGGACGCGAGCCAGCCGGGCGCCGACAGGCAGCGGTGCGGACGCCTCTCTCTGACGGGGTCCTTGCCGCGGCCCGCTTCGGCTCGGCTCCGCTCGGCTCCGCTCGGCTCGGCTCGTCTCCGCTCGGCTCCGCTCGGCTCGGCTCCGCTCGGCGCCGCTCGGCTCCGCTCGGCACGGCTCCGCTCGGCTCCGCTCGGCACGGTTCGGCTCGGCTCGACACGGCTCGGCTCGGCTCGGCACGCCTCGGTTCGGCTCCGCTCGGCTCCGCTCGGCACGCTTCGGTTCGGCTCGGCTCGGTTCCGCTCGGCTCGGCTCGGCTCGGCACGCTTCGGTTCGGCTCCGCTCGGCTCGGCTCGGCCCCGCCCGCGCCGGGGCACAGGTGCAGTACCGCTCGGTGGCCACAAGGTGGCAGCACTGCCGCAGAGCTCAGCCCGGGGCTGGGTGGGGATCGCCCCCGCACGTGCAAAGAAGCCCGGCAAGAAACAAGGTGCGCAACCCCCTTCCAAAAACCCTTCTCCAAGGAACGCCCCAAAAAAACCCCCATCGGAACTAAGCAAGCCCTGCCTCTAACCAAATAAAAAGCAAAAAGGCCCTTCATTTAAATATTTTTAATATCTATATCTATCATATTGATTTTTTATATTTATACACATAGATATAATGCATAATAGATATTAAAATATATTAACGTCCATCCATATATTTTTCATATTTATTATTAATCTACTAGTATATATTTGTTACTAGTATTTATTTCTTTTTCATCTCTCTCTCTCTCTCTCTCTCTCTATCTCCCTATATTTATACCTTTGTTATAGATTTCTATATTTTCATTTCTATATTATTTATTTAAAAGCCCTGCCTGTAACCGAATTTAAAAAAACATCCCCTTCACCTTAAATGATTATTTAAATATTTCTAATGCTTATTTTTATCAAATTTATATACTATTTTGAACTAGCCCAGGGGCACTGGGAACCGGCCCAAAGGGACCCCGGCGGTGCCCGAGACCCGCGCCCGGAGCGGACGGATCTGCTGCTCCTGCTCCAGCTGCTCCTGCTGCTCCTGCTGGCAGCCTCAGTGCTGGCAGCACAGGGCAATTTCTATGGGGTTGGGAGGAAATGTGCTGTTTCAAGCTGGGATCACTGGCTTCTGTGGGTGGGGAAATCTTGAAGACTCAGCCGAGTCCCTCCTGAGAATTGCAAGGCTCGTGTCCCTGTGATTCTTGAGACAGGGTTTAAGTAGCTGCCATCGACTTGAGACAGCATCGAGTGGGTTTGTTCGAGTGGCAGAAATGATTTCTGTGCCTGGAATAAGGTGTCTTGGGATAAGCAACTCTCTTTGGTGGCAGAATGAACCGGTCTTTTTCCTTTTTCCTGCTTTTTCCTTCTAGATTGCAGAGCATTGGAGACCGGCGGCTCTGTGCTGCTCTTTGTTCACCTGTTGTGCTTGGAAGAGACGTGAAACTGCAGGGAAGCTGCGCTCGCCGTAGTAGCCAGAGGGAGAAGCACCTTGTCCATCTCGTCCATCTTGCCGGCCCCTGGCGTGGTCCTTTCCCCTCTGGCTCCTTGTTTCCCTCTTGTCCAATCAAGGACAGAATCCCTCTGTCCTTGCTGTGTGTTCTGCGCTCGGCCTTTTTCTGTGTCCTTCTCCGTGGCTCACTCACGTGCCTTTTTTAATTCCGTCTGTCTCTCTGCTCTTCCCCGTGCCCTTGTTTCCCAGTGGCTCCTTGTGTCCCCTTCCTTGGCTCTGTTCTTTTTCAATCCCTCTCTGTCTTGCTGCCCATGCCAGGTTTTGGGTTTGGGTGGAAGTTTTGGTTTTTTGGTGGTTTGGTTTTGGTTTTGGTGGTTTTTTGGTGATTTGGTTTGGTTTGGTTTTTTTTCCGTTTTGTTTTGTTTTTCTATTTCATCCTACAGCCCATTCTTTTGTTCTTTCTTTTCTTCCTGTGTCCTCTCTGCCACCACTCCCTCTTTCTGCCTCTGGCCTGTGCCTGGCGTTTTTGGGGAGGGATTTCTGGCACCTGCCCCCCTTTTCTTGTTGCAGCAGAGCTCCTTTTTGGGAGGGGGTCTAGTCCTAGAAGGGCTTCCAATAAAGCAGGGTGCTGCTGTCCAGGGCAGTTGGAGTTGTTCTGTGCCTTCTTTGGGGGTGAGGAGCAAAGGCTGAGGGGGACGGGGTGGGGACTGGGGGGCTCCCGTGTCCCTTGGGGCACGCCGAGGTCCCCGGCAGAGGGAGGCAGGCGCTGCGCTGGAGGAGCAAGGTGAGCGGGGAATGGGGAGGGCTCGTGCCGGGTACCCTTGCCCAGAGGGGACCCCGAGCTGCCAGGAAATTCCCTGCGAGGGCTGGATGCAGAATCCAAAAACCTGTGGAGCTGTTCTGGTTTTTACGGTAGGCATTGGCAAGGAACAGGAATGGATCTCTCTAAATTCCCTTGGAAAGAAACCCCCTCTCTGTGCACGCCGTCTTTAGGGTTTTGTTACGTCAGGAACGGCTTAGGGTTAAGAAAGTGGCTTTTGTTTTTCCACCTCTTACTTCCCTGTAAAAAGTGAGTGTATAAAACACATCTGTGCATCCATGAGGTACTAAAATGCACCGAGACAAATTTCTGTGCCTAAGTTCCATAGTGACGAGCGCGTTCTGCACTCGGGGTTCACCAGGGCTTTATATTTTTGTCATTCTGACCTGTCAGCTGAATGAATGGGTAGAGTTTCAAAGAGAAAGAAATGCAAATTTCAAAAAGCAGAACATCAGAAAGAGAAATATATACCTGTAAAAATAAATATAGGGGAGCTAGGTAGATATATATAGAGAGAGAGAGAGAGAGATAAAAAAGAAATAAATACAAGAAATCCATATCTAGACAAGTAGATTAATATTCAGTATGAAAACTATATGGATAGATGCTAATATAATAAATTTTAATATCTGTTATGCAACATATCTATGTCTATAAATATAGAAGATCAGTATGATAGAAGTAAATATTAAAAATATTTTAAGGAAGGGACTTTTTGTTTATTATTTGGTTAGAGGCATGGCATTTAAATGAATAATATAGAAATGAAAATATACTCATCTATACTAAAGAAATAAATAAAGGGAGATATATATATGTATATATATTAATATATATAGCCATAAAAAAGAAATAAATACATGTAATCCATATCTAGACAAGTAGATTAATATTCAGTATGAAAACTATATGGATAAATGGTAATATATTTTATATCTGTTTTGCATTACATCTGTATGTATAAATATAGAAGATCAATATTACAGTAATAGATATTTAAAATATTTAAATGTGGGACTTTTTGTTTTTATTTCGTTAAAGGCATGGCATGTAAATGAATAATATAGAAATGAAAATATACACATCTATAATAAAGAAATGTATATAGGGAGATAGATAGATAGATAGATAGATAGATAGATAGATAGATAGACAGATATAGATATATACATAGCCATAAGAAAGAAATAAATACAAGTTATCTAAATCTAGAAAAGCAGGTTAATATTCAATATAAAAAATATACGGATAGATGGTAATGTATTTTAATACATGTTATGC
>NC_081250.1:115000-120000 GCF_030490865.1 Poecile atricapillus | reverse complement strand
GATAGATAGATAGATATAGATAGATATAGATATATACATAGCCATAAGAAAGAAATAAATACAAGTTATCTAAATCTAGAAAAGCAGGTTAATATTCAATATGAAAAATATACGGATAGATGGTAATGTATTTTAATACATGTTATGCATTGTATCCATATGTATAAATAAAGAAATCAGTATGATAGAAATAGATATTAAAAATATATAAATCAAGGGACTTTTTGTTTATTATTTGGCTAGAGGCATGGCATTTAAATGAATAATATAGAAATGAAAATATACACATCTATAATAGAGAAATGTTTATAGGGAGATAGATAGATAGATAGATAGATAGATAGATAGATAGATAGATAGCCATAAAATAGAAATTAATACAAGAAATCCATATCTAGACAAGTAGATTAATATTCAGTATGAAAACTATATGGATAAATGGTAATATATTTTATATCTGTTATGCATTACATCTGTGTGTATAAATATAGAAGATCAATATTATAGTAATAGATATTTAAAATATTTAAATGAGGGACCTTTTTGTTTTTGTTTGGTTAAAGGCATGGCATGTAAATGAATAATATAGAAATGAACATATACACATCTATACTAAAGAAATAAATAGAGGGAGATATATATGTGTATATATATACATATACATATATAAATATAGCCATAAAAAAGAAATAAATACGTGTAATCCAAGTCTAGACAAGTATATTAATATTCAGTATGCAAACTATATGGATAGATGCTAATATAATATGTTTTAATATCTGTTATGTATTATATCTATGTGTATAAATATAGAAGATCAATATGATAGAAATAGATATTAAAACTATTTAAATCAAGGGTCTTTTTTTTTTTTTATTTTGTTACAAGCAGGGCTTTTGAATAAATAATATAGAAAGGAAAGTATACACATCTATCCTCCAAAAATGAATATAGGGTGGTACATATATATATATTAATATATATAGCCATAAAAAAGAAATAAATACAAGTAATTTAATCTAGACAAGTAGATTAATATTCAGTATGAAAACTATATGGATAGATGTTTATATAATAAATTTTAATATCTATTATCTATTATGCTAATAGAATATATTTTAATATCTGTTATGTATTATATCTATTTGTATAAATAAAGAAGTTCAATATGACAGAAATAGATATTAAAAATATTTAAATGAAGGGCCTTTTTGCTTTTTATTTGGTTAGAGGCAGGGCTTGCTAAGTTCCGATGGGGGTTTTTTTGGGGCGTTCCTTGGAGAAGGGTTTTTGGAAGGGGGTTGCACACGTTCTTTCTTGCCGGGCTTCTTTGCACGTGGGGGGGCGATCCCCGCCCAGCCCCGGGCTGAGCTCTGCGGCAGTGCTGCCACCTTGTGGCCACAGAGCGGTACTGCAGCTGTGCCCCGGCGCGGGCGGGGCCGAGCCGAGCCGAGCCGAGCCGAGCCGAACCGAACCGAGGCGTGCCGTGTCGAGCCGGGACCCCCCCCCGCAGGAGCCGGGTCGGGCTGATTGCCACACTGAAGTTTGCGGCCGGCCGGTAGGACCCCGGCAGAGGCGTCGACTCCAATGCCTGCCGCCGCAGGGGCAGCCGCCGCCCAGCTCCGGAGCCGCTGAGCCCCGCCGCCGCCGTCCTCGCCCCGGGAAAGGCGGCGGAAAATCAGCCGGAGTGCTCGGAGTCGGCCGGCTTCGTCGGGTTTTTCGTTCAGGCAAGTAAGCTAGACAGACGCGCTGAGAGCATCGGGGGCCTCGATCGTGCCACAACAAAGATGGCCGCTCGGCCGGAAGTGGCTTCAGCCACAACAAAGATGGCGGCGAGGAAGGGCGGAAGTGACGCCACGCCCCTCACAAGATGGCTGCCGAGTCGCGGCTGGCTTTGACCTTCCAAGCATGGCGGCCGAAAAGGCGGGAAAATGCAAGGACCCCGGGCGGTGGGTGTCTACTCGACTGCCTGACAAACACCCCGACGCCGACGCCGCTCCGGCGCAATTTTCCGCGGCTTTTCCGGCCGTGCCGACACGGGCTGTACGCTCAGCGGCGCCGGGGCCGGACGCGAGCCAGCCGGGCGCCGACAGGCAGCGGTGCGGACGCCTCTCTCTGACGGGGTCCTTGCCGCGGCCCGCTTCGGCTCGGCTCCGCTCGGCTCCGCTCGGCTCGGCTCGTCTCCGCTCGGCTCCGCTCGGCTCGGCTCCGCTCGGCGCCGCTCGGCTCCGCTCGGCACGGCTCCGCTCGGCTCCGCTCGGCACGGTTCGGCTCGGCTCAGCTCGGCACGCCTCGGTTCGGCTCCGCTCGGCTCCGCTCGGCACGCTTCGGTTCGGCTCCGCTCGGCTCGGCTCGGTTCCGCTCGGCTCGGCTCGGCTCGGCACGCTTCGGTTCGGCTCCGCTCGGTTCGGCTCGGCCCCGCCCGCGCCGGGGCACAGGTGCAGTACCGCTCGGTGGCCACAAGGTGGCAGCACTGCCGCAGAGCTCAGCCCGGGGCTGGGTGGGGATCGCCCCCGCACGTGCAAAGAAGCCCGGCAAGAAACAAGGTGCGCAACCCCCTTCCAAAAACCCTTCTCCAAGGAACGCCCCAAAAAAACCCCCATCGGAACTAAGCAAGCCCTGCCTCTAACCAAATAAAAAGCAAAAAGGCCCTTCATTTAAATATTTTTAATATCTATATCTATCATATTGATTTTTTATATTTATACACATAGATATAATGCATAATAGATATTAAAATATATTAACGTCCATCCATATATTTTTCATATTTATTATTAATCTACTAGTATATATTTGTTACTAGTATTTATTTCTTTTTCATCTCTCTCTCTCTCTCTCTCTATCTCCCTATATTTATACCTTTGTTATAGATTTCTATATTTTCATTTCTATATTATTTATTTAAAAGCCCTGCCTGTAACCGAATTTAAAAAAACATCCCCTAACAAACCCTAAGGTGAACTTAAATGATTATTTAAATATTTCTAATGCTTATTTTTATCAAATTTATATACTATTTTGAACTAGCCCAGGGGCACTGGGACCGGCCCAAAGGGACCCCGGCGGTGCCCGAGACCCGCGCCCGGAGCGGACGGATCTGCTGCTCCTGCTCCAGCTGCTCCTGCTGCTCCTGCTGGCAGCCTCAGTGCTGGCAGCACAGGGCAATTTCTATGGGGTTGGGAGGAAATGTGCTGTTTCAAGCTGGGATCACTGGCTTCTGTGGGTGGGGAAATCTTGAAGACTCAGCCGAGTCCTTCCTGAGAATTGAAAGGCTCGTGTCCCTGTGATTCTTGAGACAGGGTTTAAGTAGCTGCCATCGACTTGAGACAGCATCGAGTGGGTTTGTTCGAGTGGCAGAAATGATTTCTGTGCCTGGAATAAGGTGTCTTGGGATAAGCAACTCTCTTTGGTGGCAGAATGAACCGGTCTTTTTCCTTTTTCCTGCTTTTTCCTTCTAGATTGCGGAGCATTGGAGACCGGCGGCTCTGTGCTGCTCTTTGTTCACCTGTTGTGCTTGGAAGAGACGTGAAACTGCAGGGAAGCTGCGCTCGCCGTAGTAGCCAGAGGGAGAAGCACCTTGTCCATCTCGTCCATCTTGCCGGCCCCTGGCGTGGTCCTTTCCCCTCTGGCTCCTTGTTTCCCTCTTGTCCAATCAAGGACAGAATCCCTCTGTCCTTGCTGTGTGTTCTGCGCTCGGCCTTTTTCTGTGTCCTTCTCCGTGGCTCACTCACGTGCCTTTTTTAATTCCGTCTGTCTCTCTGCTCTTCCCCGTGCCCTTGTTTCCCAGTGGCTCCTTGTGTCCCCTTCCTTGGCTCTGTTCTTTTTCAATCCCTCTCTGTCTTGCTGCCCATGCCAGGTTTTGGGTTTGGGTGGAAGTTTTGGTTTTTTGGTGGTTTGGTTTTGGTTTTGGTGGTTTTTTGGTGATTTGGTTTGGTTTGGTTTTTTTTCCGTTTTGTTTTGTTTTTCTATTTCATCCTACAGCCCATTCTTTTGTTCTTTCTTTTCTTCCTGTGTCCTCTCTGCCACCACTCCCTCTTTCTGCCTCTGGCCTGTGCCTGGCGTTTTTGGGGAGGGATTTCTGGCACCTGCCTCCCTTTTCTTGTTGCAGCAGAGCTCCTTTTTGGGAGGGGGTCTAGTCCTAGAAGGGCTTCCAATAAAGCAGGGTGCTGCTGTCCAGGGCAGTTGGAGTTGTTCTGTGCCTTCTTTGGGGGTGAGGAGCAAAGGCTGAGGGGGACGGGGTGGGGACTGGGGGGCTCCCGTGTCCCTTGGGGCACGCCGAGGTCCCCGGCAGAGGGAGGCAGGCGCTGCGCTGGAGGAGCAAGGTGAGCGGGGAATGGGGAGGGCTCGTGCCGGGTACCCTTGCCCAGAGGGGACCCCGAGCTGCCAGGAAATTCCCTGCGAGGGCTGGATGCAGAATCCAAAAACCTGTGGAGCTGTTCTGGTTTTTACGGTAGGCATTGGCAAGGAACAGGAATGGATCTCTCTAAATTCCCTTGGAAAGAAACCCCCTCTCTGTGCACGCCGTCTTTAGGGTTTTGTTATGTCAGGAACGGCTTAGGGTTAAGAAAGTGGCTTTTGTTTTTCCACCTCTTACTTCCCTGTAAAAAGTGAGTGTATAAAACACATCTGTGCATCCATGAGGTACTAAAATGCACCGAGACAAATTTCTGTGCCTAAGTTCCATAGTGACGAGCGCGTTCTGCACTCGGGGTTCACCAGGGCTTTATATTTTTGTCATTCTGACCTGTCAGCTGAATGAATGGGTAGAGTTTCAAAGAGAAAGAAATGCAAATTTCAAAAAGCAGAACATCAGAAAGAGAAATATATACCTGTAAAAATAAATATAGGGGAGCTAGGTAGATATATATAGAGAGAGAGAGAGAGAGATAAAAAAGAAATAAATACAAGAAATCCATATCTAGACAAGTAGATTAATATTCAGTATGAAAACTATATGGATAGATGCTAATATAATAAATTTTAATATCTGTTATGCA
>NC_081250.1:102500-107500 GCF_030490865.1 Poecile atricapillus | reverse complement strand
GAAATTAATACAAGAAATCCATATCTAGACAAGTAGATTAATATTCAGTATGAAAACTATATGGATAAATGGTAATATATTTTATATCTGTTATGCATTACATCTGTGTGTATAAATATAGAAGATCAATATTATAGTAATAGATATTTAAAATATTTAAATGAGGGACCTTTTTGTTTTTGTTTGGTTAAAGGCATGGCATTTAAATGAATAATATAGAAATGAACATATACACATCTATACTAAAGAAATAAATAGAGGGAGATATATATGTGTATATATATACATATACATATATAAATATAGCCATAAAAAAGAAATAAATACGTGTAATCCAAGTCTAGACAAGTATATTAATATTCAGTATGCAAACTATATGGATAGATGCTAATATAATATGTTTTAATATCTGTTATGTATTATATCTATGTGTATAAATATAGAAGATCAATATGATAGAAATAGATATTAAAACTATTTAAATCAAGGGTCTTTTTTTTTTTTTATTTTGTTACAAGCAGGGCTTTTGAATAAATAATATAGAAAGGAAAGTATACACATCTATCCTCCAAAAATGAATATAGGGTGGTACATATATATATATTAATATATATAGCCATAAAAAAGAAATAAATACAAGTAATTTAATCTAGACAAGTAGATTAATATTCAGTATGAAAACTATATGGATAGATGTTTATATAATAAATTTTAATATCTATTATCTATTATGCTAATAGAATATATTTTAATATCTGTTATGTATTATATCTATTTGTATAAATAAAGAAGTTCAATATGACAGAAATAGATATTAAAAATATTTAAATGAAGGGCCTTTTTGCTTTTTATTTGGTTAGAGGCAGGGCTTGCTAAGTTCCGATGGGGGTTTTTTTGGGGCGTTCCTTGGAGAAGGGTTTTTGGAAGGGGGTTGCACACGTTCTTTCTTGCCGGGCTTCTTTGCACGTGGGGGGGGCGATCCCCGCCCAGCCCCGGGCTGAGCTCTGCGGCAGTGCTGCCACCTTGTGGCCACAGAGCGGTACTGCAGCTGTGCCCCGGCGCGGGCGGGGCCGAGCCGAGCGGAGCCGAGCCGAGCCGAGCCGAACCGAACCGAGGCGTGCCGTGTCGAGCCGGGACCCCCCCCCGCAGGAGCCGGGTCGGGCTGATTGCCACACTGAAGTTTGCGGCCGGTTAGTAGGACCCCGGCAGAGGCGTCGACTCCAATGCCTGCCGCCGCAGGCGCAGCCGCCGCCCAGCTCCGGAGCCGCTGAGCCCCGCCGCCGCCGTCCTCGCCCCGGGAAAGGCGGCGGAAAATCAGCCGGAGTGCTCGGAGTCGGCCGGCTTCGTCGGGTTTTTCGTTCAGGCAAGTAAGCTAGACAGACGCGCTGAGAGCATCGGGGGCCTCGATCGTGCCACAACAAAGATGGCCGCCCGGCCGGAAGTGGCTTCAGCCACAACAAAGATGGCGGCGATGAAGGGCGGAAGTGACGCCACGCCCCTCACAAGATGGCTGCCGAGTCGCGGCTGGCTTTGACCTTCCAAGCATGGCGGCCGAAAAGGCGGGAAAATGCAAGGACCCCGGGCGGTGGGTGTCTACTCGACTGCCTGACAAACACCCCGACGCCGACGCCGCTCCGGCGCAATTTTCCGCGGCTTTTCCGGCCGTGCCGACACGGGCTGTACGCTCAGCGGCGCCGGGGCCGGACGCGAGCCAGCCGGGCGCCGACAGGCAGCGGTGCGGACGCCTCTCTCTGACGGGGTCCTTGCCGCGGCCCGCTTCGGCTCGGCTCCGCTCGGCTCCGCTCGGCTCGGCTCGTCTCCGCTCGGCTCCGCTCGGCTCGGCTCCGCTCGGCGCCGCTCGGCTCCGCTCGGCACGGCTCCGCTCGGCTCCGCTCGGCACGGTTCGGCTCGGCTCGACACGGCTCGGCTCGGCTCGGCACGCCTCGGTTCGGCTCCGCTCGGCTCCGCTCGGCACGCTTCGGTTCGGCTCGGCTCGGTTCCGCTCGGCTCGGCTCGGCTCGGCACGCTTCGGTTCGGCTCCGCTCGGCTCGGCTCGGCCCCGCCCGCGCCGGGGCACAGGTGCAGTACCGCTCGGTGGCCACAAGGTGGCAGCACTGCCGCAGAGCTCAGCCCGGGGCTGGGTGGGGATCGCCCCCGCACGTGCAAAGAAGCCCGGCAAGAAACAAGGTGCGCAACCCCCTTCCAAAAACCCTTCTCCAAGGAACGCCCCAAAAAAACCCCCATCGGAACTAAGCAAGCCCTGCCTCTAACCAAATAAAAAGCAAAAAGGCCCTTCATTTAAATATTTTTAATATCTATATCTATCATATTGATTTTTTATATTTATACACATAGATATAATGCATAATAGATATTAAAATATATTAACGTCCATCCATATATTTTTCATATTTATTATTAATCTACTAGTATATATTTGTTACTAGTATTTATTTCTTTTTCATCTCTCTCTCTCTCTCTCTCTCTCTATCTCCCTATATTTATACCTTTGTTATAGATTTCTATATTTTCATTTCTATATTATTTATTTAAAAGCCCTGCCTGTAACCGAATTTAAAAAAACATCCCCTTCACCTTAAATGATTATTTAAATATTTCTAATGCTTATTTTTATCAAATTTATATACTATTTTGAACTAGCCCAGGGGCACTGGGAACCGGCCCAAAGGGACCCCGGCGGTGCCCGAGACCCGCGCCCGGAGCGGACGGATCTGCTGCTCCTGCTCCAGCTGCTCCTGCTGCTCCTGCTGGCAGCCTCAGTGCTGGCAGCACAGGGCAATTTCTATGGGGTTGGGAGGAAATGTGCTGTTTCAAGCTGGGATCACTGGCTTCTGTGGGTGGGGAAATCTTGAAGACTCAGCCGAGTCCCTCCTGAGAATTGCAAGGCTCGTGTCCCTGTGATTCTTGAGACAGGGTTTAAGTAGCTGCCATCGACTTGAGACAGCATCGAGTGGGTTTGTTCGAGTGGCAGAAATGATTTCTGTGCCTGGAATAAGGTGTCTTGGGATAAGCAACTCTCTTTGGTGGCAGAATGAACCGGTCTTTTTCCTTTTTCCTGCTTTTTCCTTCTAGATTGCAGAGCATTGGAGACCGGCGGCTCTGTGCTGCTCTTTGTTCACCTGTTGTGCTTGGAAGAGACGTGAAACTGCAGGGAAGCTGCGCTCGCCGTAGTAGCCAGAGGGAGAAGCACCTTGTCCATCTCGTCCATCTTGCCGGCCCCTGGCGTGGTCCTTTCCCCTCTGGCTCCTTGTTTCCCTCTTGTCCAATCAAGGACAGAATCCCTCTGTCCTTGCTGTGTGTTCTGCGCTCGGCCTTTTTCTGTGTCCTTCTCCGTGGCTCACTCACGTGCCTTTTTTAATTCCGTCTGTCTCTCTGCTCTTCCCCGTGCCCTTGTTTCCCAGTGGCTCCTTGTGTCCCCTTCCTTGGCTCTGTTCTTTTTCAATCCCTCTCTGTCTTGCTGCCCATGCCAGGTTTTGGGTTTGGGTGGAAGTTTTGGTTTTTTGGTGGTTTGGTTTTGGTTTTGGTGGTTTTTTGGTGATTTGGTTTGGTTTGGTTTTTTTTCCGTTTTGTTTTGTTTTTCTATTTCATCCTACAGCCCATTCTTTTGTTCTTTCTTTTCTTCCTGTGTCCTCTCTGCCACCACTCCCTCTTTCTGCCTCTGGCCTGTGCCTGGCGTTTTTGGGGAGGGATTTCTGGCACCTGCCCCCCTTTTCTTGTTGCAGCAGAGCTCCTTTTTGGGAGGGGGTCTAGTCCTAGAAGGGCTTCCAATAAAGCAGGGTGCTGCTGTCCAGGGCAGTTGGAGTTGTTCTGTGCCTTCTTTGGGGGTGAGGAGCAAAGGCTGAGGGGGACGGGGTGGGGACTGGGGGGCTCCCGTGTCCCTTGGGGCACGCCGAGGTCCCCGGCAGAGGGAGGCAGGCGCTGCGCTGGAGGAGCAAGGTGAGCGGGGAATGGGGAGGGCTCGTGCCGGGTACCCTTGCCCAGAGGGGACCCCGAGCTGCCAGGAAATTCCCTGCGAGGGCTGGATGCAGAATCCAAAAACCTGTGGAGCTGTTCTGGTTTTTACGGTAGGCATTGGCAAGGAACAGGAATGGATCTCTCTAAATTCCCTTGGAAAGAAACCCCCTCTCTGTGCACGCCGTCTTTAGGGTTTTGTTACGTCAGGAACGGCTTAGGGTTAAGAAAGTGGCTTTTGTTTTTCCACCTCTTACTTCCCTGTAAAAAGTGAGTGTATAAAACACATCTGTGCATCCATGAGGTACTAAAATGCACCGAGACAAATTTCTGTGCCTAAGTTCCATAGTGACGAGCGCGTTCTGCACTCGGGGTTCACCAGGGCTTTATATTTTTGTCATTCTGACCTGTCAGCTGAATGAATGGGTAGAGTTTCAAAGAGAAAGAAATGCAAATTTCAAAAAGCAGAACATCAGAAAGAGAAATATATACCTGTAAAAATAAATATAGGGGAGCTAGGTAGATATATATAGAGAGAGAGAGAGAGAGATAAAAAAGAAATAAATACAAGAAATCCATATCTAGACAAGTAGATTAATATTCAGTATGAAAACTATATGGATAGATGCTAATATAATAAATTTTAATATCTGTTATGCAACATATCTATGTCTATAAATATAGAAGATCAGTATGATAGAAGTAAATATTAAAAATATTTTAAGGAAGGGACTTTTTGTTTATTATTTGGTTAGAGGCATGGCATTTAAATGAATAATATAGAAATGAAAATATACTCATCTATACTAAAGAAATAAATAAAGGGAGATATATATATGTATATATATTAATATATATAGCCATAAAAAAGAAATAAATACATGTAATCCATATCTAGACAAGTAGATTAATATTCAGTATGAAAACTATATGGATAAATGGTAATATATTTTATATCTGTTTTGCATTACATCTGTATGTATAAATATAGAAGATCAATATTACAGTAATAGATATTTAAAATATTT
>NC_081250.1:95000-100000 GCF_030490865.1 Poecile atricapillus | reverse complement strand
CTATATGGATAGATGCTAATATAATAAATTTTAATATCTGTTATGCAACATATCTATGTCTATAAATATAGAAGATCAGTATGATAGAAATAAATATTAAAAATATTTTAAGGAAGGGACTTTTTGTTTATTATTTGGCTAGAGGCATGGCATTTAAATGAATAATATAGAAATGAAAATATACAGATCTATAATAAAGAAATGTATATAGGGAGATAGATAGATAGATAGATAGATAGATAGATAGATAGATATAGATAGATATAGATATATACATAGCCATAAGAAAGAAATAAATACAAGTTATCTAAATCTAGAAAAGCAGGTTAATATTCAATATGAAAAATATACGGATAGATGGTAATGTATTTTAATACATGTTATGCATTGTATCCATATGTATAAATAAAGAAATCAGTATGATAGAAATAGATATTAAAAATATATAAATCAAGGGACTTTTTGTTTATTATTTGGCTAGAGGCATGGCATTTAAATGAATAATATAGAAATGAAAATATACACATCTATAATAGAGAAATGTTTATAGGGAGATAGATAGATAGATAGATAGATAGATAGATAGATAGATAGATAGCCATAAAATAGAAATTAATACAAGAAATCCATATCTAGACAAGTAGATTAATATTCAGTATGAAAACTATATGGATAAATGGTAATATATTTTATATCTGTTATGCATTACATCTGTGTGTATAAATATAGAAGATCAATATTATAGTAATAGATATTTAAAATATTTAAATGAGGGACCTTTTTGTTTTTGTTTGGTTAAAGGCATGGCATGTAAATGAATAATATAGAAATGAACATATACACATCTATACTAAAGAAATAAATAGAGGGAGATATATATGTGTATATATATACATATACATATATAAATATAGCCATAAAAAAGAAATAAATACGTGTAATCCAAGTCTAGACAAGTATATTAATATTCAGTATGCAAACTATATGGATAGATGCTAATATAATATGTTTTAATATCTGTTATGTATTATATCTATGTGTATAAATATAGAAGATCAATATGATAGAAATAGATATTAAAACTATTTAAATCAAGGGTCTTTTTTTTTTTTTTATTTTGTTACAAGCAGGGCTTTTGAATAAATAATATAGAAAGGAAAGTATACACATCTATCCTCCAAAAATGAATATAGGGTGGTACATATATATATATTAATATATATAGCCATAAAAAAGAAATAAATACAAGTAATTTAATCTAGACAAGTAGATTAATATTCAGTATGAAAACTATATGGATAGATGTTTATATAATAAATTTTAATATCTATTATCTATTATGCTAATAGAATATATTTTAATATCTGTTATGTATTATATCTATTTGTATAAATAAAGAAGTTCAATATGACAGAAATAGATATTAAAAATATTTAAATGAAGGGCCTTTTTGCTTTTTATTTGGTTAGAGGCAGGGCTTGCTAAGTTCCGATGGGGGTTTTTTTGGGGCGTTCCTTGGAGAAGGGTTTTTGGAAGGGGGTTGCACACGTTCTTTCTTGCCGGGCTTCTTTGCACGTGGGGGGGCGATCCCCGCCCAGCCCCGGGCTGAGCTCTGCGGCAGTGCTGCCACCTTGTGGCCACAGAGCGGTACTGCAGCTGTGCCCCGGCGCGGGCGGGGCCGAGCCGAGCCGAGCCGAGCCGAGCCGAACCGAACCGAGGCGTGCCGTGTCGAGCCGGGACCCCCCCCCGCAGGAGCCGGGTCGGGCTGATTGCCACACTGAAGTTTGCGGCCGGCCGGTAGGACCCCGGCAGAGGCGTCGACTCCAATGCCTGCCGCCGCAGGGGCAGCCGCCGCCCAGCTCCGGAGCCGCTGAGCCCCGCCGCCGCCGTCCTCGCCCCGGGAAAGGCGGCGGAAAATCGGCCGGAGTGCTCGGAGTCGGCCGGCTTCGTCGGGTTTTTCGTTCAGGCAAGTAAGCTAGACAGACGCGCTGAGAGCATCGGGGGCCTCGATCGTGCCACAACAAAGATGGCCGCTCGGCCGGAAGTGGCTTCAGCCACAACAAAGATGGCGGCGAGGAAGGGCGGAAGTGACGCCACGCCCCTCACAAGATGGCTGCCGAGTCGCGGCTGGCTTTGACCTTCCAAGCATGGCGGCCGAAAAGGCGGGAAAATGCAAGGACCCCGGGCGGTGGGTGTCTACTCGACTGCCTGACAAACACCCCGACGCCGACGCCGCTCCGGCGCAATTTTCCGCGGCTTTTCCGGCCGTGCCGACACGGGCTGTACGCTCAGCGGCGCCGGGGCCGGACGCGAGCCAGCCGGGCGCCGACAGGCAGCGGTGCGGACGCCTCTCTCTGACGGGGTCCTTGCCGCGGCCCGCTTCGGCTCGGCTCCGCTCGGCTCCGCTCGGCTCGGCTCGTCTCCGCTCGGCTCCGCTCGGCTCGGCTCCGCTCGGCGCCGCTCGGCTCCGCTCGGCACGGCTCCGCTCGGCTCCGCTCGGCACGGTTCGGCTCGGCTCGACACGGCTCGGCTCGGCTCGGCACGCCTCGGTTCGGCTCCGCTCGGCTCCGCTCGGCACGCTTCGGTTCGGCTCCGCTCGGCTCGGCTCGGTTCCGCTCGGCTCGGCTCGGCTCGGCACGCTTCGGTTCGGCTCCGCTCGGCTCGGCTCGGCCCCGCCCGCGCCGGGGCACAGGTGCAGTACCGCTCGGTGGCCACAAGGTGGCAGCACTGCCGCAGAGCTCAGCCCGGGGCTGGGTGGGGATCGCCCCCGCACGTGCAAAGAAGCCCGGCAAGAAACAAGGTGCGCAACCCCCTTCCAAAAACCCTTCTCCAAGGAACGCCCCAAAAAAACCCCCATCGGAACTAAGCAAGCCCTGCCTCTAACCAAATAAAAAGCAAAAAGGCCCTTCATTTAAATATTTTTAATATCTATATCTATCATATTGATTTTTTATATTTATACACATAGATATAATGCATAATAGATATTAAAATATATTAACGTCCATCCATATATTTTTCATATTTATTATTAATCTACTAGTATATATTTGTTACTCGTATTTATTTCTTTTTCATCTCTCTCTCTCTCTCTATATATATATATCTCCCTATATTTATACCTTTGTTATAGATTTCTATATTTTCATTTCTATATTATTTATTTAAAAGCCCTGCCTGTAACCGAATTTAAAAAAACATCCCCTTCACCTTAAATGATTATTTAAATATTTCTAATGCTTATTTTTATCAAATTTATATACTATTTTGAACTAGCCCAGGGGCACTGGGAACCGGCCCAAAGGGACCCCGGCGGTGCCCGAGACCCGCGCCCGGAGCGGACGGATCTGCTGCTCCTGCTCCAGCTGCTCCTGCTGCTCCTGCTGGCAGCCTCAGTGCTGGCAGCACAGGGCAATTTCTATGGGGTTGGGAGGAAATGTGCTGTTTCAAGCTGGGATCACTGGCTTCTGTGGGTGGGGAAATCTTGAAGACTCAGCCGAGTCCCTCCTGAGAATTGCAAGGCTCGTGTCCCTGTGATTCTTGAGACAGGGTTTAAGTAGCTGCCATCGACTTGAGACAGCATCGAGTGGGTTTGTTCGAGTGGCAGAAATGATTTCTGTGCCTGGAATAAGGTGTCTTGGGATAAGCAACTCTCTTTGGTGGCAGAATGAACCGGTCTTTTTCCTTTTTCCTGCTTTTTCCTTCTAGATTGCAGAGCATTGGAGACCGGCGGCTCTGTGCTGCTCTTTGTTCACCTGTTGTGCTTGGAAGAGACGTGAAACTGCAGGGAAGCTGCGCTCGCCGTAGTAGCCAGAGGGAGAAGCACCTTGTCCATCTCGTCCATCTTGCCGGCCCCTGGCGTGGTCCTTTCCCCTCTGGCTCCTTGTTTCCCTCTTGTCCAATCAAGGACAGAATCCCTCTGTCCTTGCTGTGTGTTCTGCGCTCGGCCTTTTTCTGTGTCCTTCTCCGTGGCTCACTCACGTGCCTTTTTTAATTCCGTCTGTCTCTCTGCTCTTCCCCGTGCCCTTGTTTCCCAGTGGCTCCTTGTGTCCCCTTCCTTGGCTCTGTTCTTTTTCAATCCCTCTCTGTCTTGCTGCCCATGCCAGGTTTTGGGTTTGGGTGGAAGTTTTGGTTTTTTGGTGGTTTGGTTTTGGTTTTGGTGGTTTTTTGGTGATTTGGTTTGGTTTGGTTTTTTTTCCGTTTTGTTTTGTTTTTCTATTTCATCCTACAGCCCATTCTTTTGTTCTTTCTTTTCTTCCTGTGTCCTCTCTGCCACCACTCCCTCTTTCTGCCTCTGGCCTGTGCCTGGCGTTTTTGGGGAGGGATTTCTGGCACCTGCCCCCCTTTTCTTGTTGCAGCAGAGCTCCTTTTTGGGAGGGGGTCTAGTCCTAGAAGGGCTTCCAATAAAGCAGGGTGCTGCTGTCCAGGGCAGTTGGAGTTGTTCTGTGCCTTCTTTGGGGGTGAGGAGCAAAGGCTGAGGGGGACGGGGTGGGGACTGGGGGGCTCCCGTGTCCCTTGGGGCACGCCGAGGTCCCCGGCAGAGGGAGGCAGGCGCTGCGCTGGAGGAGCAAGGTGAGCGGGGAATGGGGAGGGCTCGTGCCGGGTACCCTTGCCCAGAGGGGACCCCGAGCTGCCAGGAAATTCCCTGCGAGGGCTGGATGCAGAATCCAAAAACCTGTGGAGCTGTTCTGGTTTTTACGGTAGGCATTGGCAAGGAACAGGAATGGATCTCTCTAAATTCCCTTGGAAAGAAACCCCCTCTCTGTGCACGCCGTCTTTAGGGTTTTGTTACGTCAGGAACGGCTTAGGGTTAAGAAAGTGGCTTTTGTTTTTCCACCTCTTACTTCCCTGTAAAAAGTGAGTGTATAAAACACATCTGTGCATCCATGAGGTACTAAAATGCACCGAGACAAATTTCTGTGCCTAAGTTCCATAGTGACGAGCGCGTTCTGCACTCGGGGTTCACCAGGGCTTTATATTTTTGTCATTCTGACCTGTCA
>NC_081250.1:2500-90000 GCF_030490865.1 Poecile atricapillus | reverse complement strand
CGCCGCCGTCCTCGCCCCGGGAAAGGCGGCGGAAAATCGGCCGGAGTGCTCGGAGTCGGCCGGCTTCGTCGGGTTTTTCGTTCAGGCAAGTAAGCTAGACAGACGCGCTGAGAGCATCGGGGGCCTCGATCGTGCCACAACAAAGATGGCCGCTCGGCCGGAAGTGGCTTCAGCCACAACAAAGATGGCGGCGAGGAAGGGCGGAAGTGACGCCACGCCCCTCACAAGATGGCTGCCGAGTCGCGGCTGGCTTTGACCTTCCAAGCATGGCGGCCGAAAAGGCGGGAAAATGCAAGGACCCCGGGCGGTGGGTGTCTACTCGACTGCCTGACAAACACCCCGACGCCGACGCCGCTCCGGCGCAATTTTCCGCGGCTTTTCCGGCCGTGCCGACACGGGCTGTACGCTCAGCGGCGCCGGGGCCGGACGCGAGCCAGCCGGGCGCCGACAGGCAGCGGTGCGGACGCCTCTCTCTGACGGGGTCCTTGCCGCGGCCCGCTTCGGCTCGGCTCCGCTCGGCTCCGCTCGGCTCGGCTCGTCTCCGCTCGGCTCCGCTCGGCTCGGCTCCGCTCGGCGCCGCTCGGCTCCGCTCGGCACGGCTCCGCTCGGCTCCGCTCGGCACGGTTCGGCTCGGCTCGACACGGCTCGGCTCGGCTCGGCACGCCTCGGTTCGGCTCCGCTCGGCTCCGCTCGGCACGCTTCGGTTCGGCTCCGCTCGGCTCGGCTCGGTTCCGCTCGGCTCGGCTCGGCTCGGCACGCTTCGGTTCGGCTCCGCTCGGCTCGGCTCGGCCCCGCCCGCGCCGGGGCACAGGTGCAGTACCGCTCGGTGGCCACAAGGTGGCAGCACTGCCGCAGAGCTCAGCCCGGGGCTGGGTGGGGATCGCCCCCGCACGTGCAAAGAAGCCCGGCAAGAAACAAGGTGCGCAACCCCCTTCCAAAAACCCTTCTCCAAGGAACGCCCCAAAAAAACCCCCATCGGAACTAAGCAAGCCCTGCCTCTAACCAAATAAAAAGCAAAAAGGCCCTTCATTTAAATATTTTTAATATCTATATCTATCATATTGATTTTTTATATTTATACACATAGATATAATGCATAATAGATATTAAAATATATTAACGTCCATCCATATATTTTTCATATTTATTATTAATCTACTAGTATATATTTGTTACTCGTATTTATTTCTTTTTCATCTCTCTCTCTCTCTCTATATATATATATCTCCCTATATTTATACCTTTGTTATAGATTTCTATATTTTCATTTCTATATTATTTATTTAAAAGCCCTGCCTGTAACCGAATTTAAAAAAACATCCCCTTCACCTTAAATGATTATTTAAATATTTCTAATGCTTATTTTTATCAAATTTATATACTATTTTGAACTAGCCCAGGGGCACTGGGACCGGCCCAAAGGGACCCCGGCGGTGCCCGAGACCCGCGCCCGGAGCGGACGGATCTGCTGCTCCTGCTCCAGCTGCTCCTGCTGCTCCTGCTGGCAGCCTCAGTGCTGGCAGCACAGGGCAATTTCTATGGGGTTGGGAGGAAATGTGCTGTTTCAAGCTGGGATCACTGGCTTCTGTGGGTGGGGAAATCTTGAAGACTCAGCCGAGTCCCTCCTGAGAATTGCAAGGCTCGTGTCCCTGTGATTCTTGAGACAGGGTTTAAGTAGCTGCCATCGACTTGAGACAGCATCGAGTGGGTTTGTTCGAGTGGCAGAAATGATTTCTGTGCCTGGAATAAGGTGTCTTGGGATAAGCAACTCTCTTTGGTGGCAGAATGAACCGGTCTTTTTCCTTTTTCCTTCTTTTTCCTTCTAGATTGCGGAGCATTGGAGACCGGCGGCTCTGTGCTGCTCTTTGTTCACCTGTTGTGCTTGGAAGAGACGTGAAACTGCAGGGAAGCTGCGCTCGCCGTAGTGGCCAGAGGGAGAAGCACCTTGTCCATCTCGTCCATCTTGCCGGCCCCTGGCGTGGTCCTTTCCCCTCTGGCTCCTTGTTTCCCTCTTGTCCAATCAAGGACAGAATCCCTCTGTCCTTGCTGTGTGTTCTGCGCTCGGCCTTTTTCTGTGTCCTTCTCTGTGGCTCACTCACGTGCCTTTTTTAATTCCGTCTGTCTCTCTGCTCTTCCCCGTGCCCTTGTTTCCCAGTGGCTCCTTGTGTCCCCTTCCTTGGCTCTGTTCTTTTTCAATCCCTCTCTGTCTTGCTGCCCATGCCAGGTTTTGGGTTTGGGTGGAAGTTTTGGTTTTTTGGTGGTTTGGTTTTGGTTTTGGTGGTTTTTTGGTGATTTGGTTTGGTTTGGTTTTTTTTCCGTTTTGTTTTGTTTTTCTATTTCATCCTACAGCCCATTCTTTTGTTCTTTCTTTTCTTCCTGTGTCCTCTCTGCCACCACTCCCTCTTTCTGCCTCTGGCCTGTGCCTGGGGTTTTTGGGGAGGGATTTCTGGCACCTGCCCCCCTTTTCTTGTTGCAGCAGAGCTCCTTTTTGGGAGGGGGTCTAGTCCTAGAAGGGCTTCCAATAAAGCAGGGTGCTGCTGTCCAGGGCAGTTGGAGTTGTTCTGTGCCTTCTTTGGGGGTGAGGAGCAAAGGCTGAGGGGGACGGGGTGGGCACTGGGGGGCTCCCGTGTCCCTTGGGGCACGCCGAGGTCCCCGGCAGAGGGAGGCAGGCGCTGCGCTGGAGGAGCAAGGTGAGCGGGGAATGGGGAGGGCTCGTGCCGGGTACCCTTGCCCAGAGGGGACCCCGAGCTGCCAGGAAATTCCCTGCGAGGGCTGGATGCAGAATCCAAAAACCTGTGGAGCTGTTCTGGTTTTTATGGTAGGCATTGGCAAGGAACAGGAATGGATCTCTCTAAATTCCCTTGGAAAGAAACCCCCTCTCTGTGCACGCCGTCTTTAGGGTTTTGTTATGTCAGGAACGGCTTAGGGTTAAGAAAGTGGCTTTTGTTTTTCCACCTCTTACTTCCCTGTAAAATATGAGTGTATAAAACACATCTGTGCATCAATGAGGCATTAAAATGCACCAAGTGAAATTTCTGTGTCTCTAAGTTGCATAGAGATGAGTTCCATAGAGACGAGTGCGTTCTGCACTTGGGGTTGTCCAGGGCTTTATATTTTTGTTATTCTGATTTGTTCGGTGAATGAATTTATAGAGTTTAAAATAGAAAGAAATGCAAATTTCAAAAAGCAGAAAAATAGAAAGAGAAATAGATAAAGATATAAATGTAAAAATAGAAGGCCCTATAAATAGAAAATACATAATAGAAATAATGTCCATAAATCTACACATCTAAAAGATAAGTAATCTCATGTATGTTATTGTAATATGCTTTAACCTATATTCCATAGAATTAATACAGGAATATATACAAAATATAGCATAAATAAAAACTATAAATCTCAGTTGAAAAGAATTATTTAAATCTAGTTTACAATAAAAGCTTGCTTTTTTTTATTTGGGTAGAGTCAGGGCTTTTAAATAAAATGTACAATATAGAAATATATATATTAAATATATAAAGATATATACGGGTTATAAGTACATTCAAATAGGTTTCTATTTAATATATAATAGGAATAATATAGATGTAGTTGTTAATAGAGATGTCTTTTAATATAGGATACCTTGTGTGTTATGCCTAGCTCAATATAGTATATAAATATGAATATAAATTTGATAAAAATAGGCATTAAAATATTTAAATAATCATTTAAGCTGAAGGGGCTTTTTGTTTTTTATTTGGTTAGAGGCAGGGATTTTAAATAAATAATATAGAAATGAAAATATACAAATCTATAATAAAGATATAAATATAGGGAGATATATATAGGCATAAATAAGAAATAAATACAAGTAATATCAATCTGTCTAGGGAATGAGCAATGGGTTCCTTCTGCCCCTGCCTTCGGTCTTGGGGTAACAGCAGCACAAACTGTGAGCTGTGAGGATGATGAGGGCTCAGAGCAGCCCCAGGTGTGAGCTGTGAGGATGATGAGGGGACAGAGCAGCCCCAGGTGGGAGCAGTGAGGATGATGAGGGCTCAGAGCAGCCCCAGGTGTGAGCTGTGAGGATGATGAGGGCTCAGAGCAGCCCCAGGTGTGAGCAGTGAGGATGATGAGGGGACAGAGCAGCCCCAGGTGGGAGCAGTGAGGATGATGAGGGCTCAGAGCAGCCCCAGGTGTGAGCAGTGAGGATGATGAGGGGACAGAGCAGCCCCAGGTGTGAGCAGTGAGGATGATGAGGGGACAGAGCAGTTCCAGGTGTGAGCAGTGAGGATGATGAGGGCTCAGAGCAGCCCCAGGTGGGAGCAGTGAGGATGATGAGGGCTCAGAGCAGCCCCAGGTGTGAGCAGTGAGGATGATGAGGGGACAGAGCAGCCCCAGGTGTGAGCAGTGAGGATGATGAGGGGACAGAGCAGTTCCAGGTGTGAGCAGTGAGGATGATGAGGGCTCAGAGCAGCCCCAGGTGTGAGCAGTGATGAGGATGAGGACGGGGTGGGTCCTACTGGGCACTGTTTCAGGGGGATGGTTTCCCTCATCTCATTTGGGCATGGAGCAACTGGAGGAGAGAGGTTTATGGCCGGGTCTCCCGGGTGTCTCGTGGAATGATGGTGAGGGGATCTCGCAGGGCCTGGGGGAACACCTGGATGCACTCAGATGTGGAGCATTGCTTAAAGGAGGTGCTGAGGGACAAACCTTTGTGTCACGGAGCAGCAGCTGAACAGGTGAGCCAGTGTGGGTTTGCAGGGGGGACTTTTCTCCCCTTTTGATTTTATTTTGCCATTCACTGCCTTGTTCTCTCAGAAAAAAAAAAAAAAAAAGGAAAAGAAAGAAAAAAAGGGGGGGGGGTTATGAGAACAAAAGAAGTTCAAACTGAGGGAAGAAACTCCTCCTCCATTATTGTCTGTGTTTAAACTGGGGGGAATCCCCTTTCACCTATGTTTTTGAGGGTACCGATAGGAGGAAAACCTGCCTTTTCCAGGGTGTTAGGTATATCGGTTGACAGCGAATCCTTGTGTTGTTTTAACACAAGGATTAAGGAAGGGGAAAAGTATTCTTGCCGTATCATGTGTTTGATTTGTGGGTACCTCCCCTTTTTTCGTTATTCTGAGGTTTAAATTGAGGGGGAAGCCCTGTTGTCTGCACTTTGTCACGGTCTGAACTGAGATGAAAATCCCCCTTTTCCCATCATTTGAGAGATTTTATTCGAGAAAAATCTTTTTCTGCTGCCGTAGGGGATTGAAATGAAGTGTCGAGCGCACATTTATTTGCCATTGTATTGGTTTAAGATTGCAGGAACATACCCTGTTGCCTCAGTTTCCGGGGTCCAATTGACGGGAACACCGGCTTTTCCAGCATTTGGCGGGGTCACGTGTGGCCGTGCCGCTGCATTTGAGGGCGCTTCTGCCCCCGGCACCAAATGTCTTACAGGGGAGCGCTCCTGGCATTCCCTGGGGAATTGCTGAAGTGCAACGGGAATTTGGCGGCTGAGCAGCCCCCAGGGAGAGACAGAGCCGTGCGGAGGCGAGGTGAGCTCTGCCGGGCCGGCAGGCGGGAGCCGCGGCGCGGAGCTGTGTCCGTCCGGCCGCTCCGCCCGCTCCGGGCGCGGGGCTCGGGCACCGCCGGGGTCCCTTCGGGCCGGTCCCGGTGCCGCTGGGCGGGCCGGGCTCTCCCGGGGCCGGGGCCGCCCCCGCCCGCCGGAGGAGCCGCTTTCCTGCCGGGAGCCCCGGTCCGTCCGGGGGCAGGAGCGCGGGGCCGCCCCTGGGTGCCGAGTGCCGCCGCTGCCGGGGCTCCCGTGAAAGCCGCTGAAAGGAGGGGAGGGAAAAAATCGAACCCCGACCCCCCAGGCTTTTTGTCTGTGGGCTTTGTCGGTATTGCTCTTTAGCCGAGCCGCGCCTTTAAATAACGATGTGGCGCCTTCTAGAAACTGCGTCCAATACCTTTTGCACCCTCACGTGAGGGCTTCGAGCTCAGGTTTTTCCATTGCCGAGTTAATTGCAGGTCCAAGCTGGCAGCGTCCCGTGCATCTGGTGTGCATGAATCTGTTTGTGATGTTCATTTCCCCTGGATGCAGAGTTGGGCTTGTTGGGCAGACCGTATTTCTCAAACCTCGGAGCTTGTTTAAGGCTTGTACACGATTTTCTGGAGACGCGGGCTGGGGGAGAACTTTGTCTTGCTGCTGTACTAGGGAATGGAATGCAGGGGGTCCCCGCAATATCCCCGTGGAAGCTGGAATGTCCGAGGAAATGGATGTGACAATTCTCGGGGCTGAACCTGGCTCCCAGCGCTCTGCAGCGTAGGACGCGAGAGAGCAGGGCCGAGGGACAGCGGGGTAGGAGCGGCGAGGTGCTTCGTGCTCTGGGTTTGGTGTCGCTGATGTTTCCAGAGCCAGAGCAGGTTGATTTGGTTCTGGTGCACTGGAACAGGATCCAAACCTTAGAAAGGTTTGAGACCAATTGGGAGGAATTGTTTTAAAATGAATGTGTTTCTTAATAGAGGGAAGGTTTCAGTCCGTTTTTTAATAGATTTTAAGGGAAATTTTTTTTGAGGAAAAGTGAAAACAAATGTTATTTTAATAAGTAGGGCGTAGGAAAAAGGATGAATAACGTTAGACAATTTCTTTGTTGTGGAGTAAAGATCAGGAGATTTAGAAGGTTGGTTTGGTTTTTTTTTTTTCCACGTGTGGCTGTGATGTGGTGTGGGTCTTTTTGAGCCGTGGGGTGTTTTGGTGGTAGCTTGGGTTTTGGGATTGGAGTAAAGTTGAACAGTTTTAGAAGAAGAAGTTACTATGGTTTTGGCAATTATTTTGTGTTCACTAATCAATGAGAAGTTATTTTTAAAAAAGTAAAAAATGGATTTTTTTGTTGTCTGTGTTAAACAATAGAGTTGAGAGTGAATTTGGGGTAAGCTGTATTAGTATTGTATACAGATGGTGTGTTCAAAGAATTTTTTTCTTTTATAGTTTTGAAGTTACGGAATTTATGTTTGGGCATAAAGCAGATGATGGGGATATAATATAATGTAATTTTAGAACATTTTATTCTTTATTGTATGTATTTGGCTTAATGGTCAAATTAATGTTTTTTAATTTTAGATACACTTTTATAGAGATAGAGGTAAATATAAATAGTGGTAGTAATATTTAGTAAGCAGAGGTATTTATATGTGGTTTTTATTCAATATTAGGGTTTGTTTTGGTGGTACACTGTGTTGTTTGATTTTTTTTTGTGTTGTATACTAGGTGAAATTTGGTTTTTGAATAAAGATGATTTTATGAATAGGTTGGTTTGTCTTTTAGGTAGAATGAATTAAAATAGAATTTGATATCGATTAGTGGGTTTTGTTTATTCTATGTAGGGGTTCAGATTGGGTAGGGTTTGTTTGGTTAGCTGAGTTTTGGGTGTTAATTAGGTGGCTTTTGTTAGATGCAGTTTTTAATTTTTGAAAGTTTTTTATTGAGTGGTTTTAAGGTGATTTTTAGTAATTGATGGTATAATTTTATTTTGTTTGTAGTTGGTGTATAATAATGTATATGTTCTATTTATTTAACATTGTGCTTTTTAGTTTAGGTGTTGATAAGTTTGGATTCCTTTCTGTTGTGGTGTTTCTTAGTTTCATTTCTGGGGACACAGGCATTTATATGGTGGCTTTTTATAGGTATATGTTTGGGGGTGATGTTTTTTAACTTTTTAGTAGTTTGGATTTTTTTTTTTTGTTTTTAATTAGTTATTAAACATTTTTATAGAGTCTTGGTAATTATTTAGGTATTACTATAAGTGTAGAGCTTTGGGGTTTTTTGACGAATGTTTAGGGTTAGTCGAATGGTTTTGAGTTCAGTGACTTGGTTTGATTGTTTTTTAATAGTTGGTGTGATTTGGTGTGTGGAGTTCAATAGGGTTGCTTTTTATTTACATTTAACTTTTCTGATGTGATAAGAACTGTTAGTGAATGAGCATAGCATCTGTTTTTGCTGGTAGTCGGTTGTACGGTGTGGGTTTTATTTGTGTTACCTGTTTTGGGTTTTTTTGTTAGTGAGATTAAAGTTTTTATTTTGGGGTTAATTTGTGATTATTTTAAAGATTTTAGGGTAATTTAGATTTTTGATTGGGGGTGCTGTGATGAGAGTACTTTATTTGTTTTATGTGGTATTGGTGGTGTGGATAGAGGGAATATTTGTTTTGAAAATTTTAGTATTGATAGTTGAAGTGTTAGGATGAGTTGTGTTTCCGTGTTGAATCTTTTTGAGGGGGCTCAGATTTTTTCTAGGTTAAGATTTTTTTCCCTTGGTTGGTGGAGGTATTGTGATTTTATTGATGATATTGGTGGGAATTTGATGCTGTTTGTTTTTTGGTTATTTTATTTTTAGGAATGTGATTTTTGTAGTAGGCCTGGGAGAATTCACTTTATTTCAAAACATACTAATTTAATGATGTAAAGGTTTCCATTTTAACTCCTCAGTGTCTTAGATTTTTTTTTCTTATTTAGTTTTTCCAGAATTTATTGATAATTTAGCAATCAAGCAGGGAGGGCACCCCGTTCTTGAAAAGATGGCTATGGAAAAACCTGTGTCTAACAACACGTACCTGACGGAGGGCAACAATTTTGCCGTTATTACAGGGTCAAATACGAGTGGCAAATCAACATTGGCATGGATCTGCCGGAGGAGAGGAGTTTCTGGTGGGCTCCCAGTGGCATCTGATGGAGTGATGGTGAGAGCATCTCATAGGGTCTGGGGGAGCACCTGGATGCACTTGGACCCGGAGCACCGCTTAAAGGAGGTGGTGAGGGACAAAGCTTTTTGCCAGGAAGCAGCACCTGAACAGCTGAGCCACTGTGGATTTGCAGGGGTGATCTTTCTCCTTTTCCCTTTTGATTTCACCTTGGCAGTCCCTCCCCGGTGCCCTCAATCTGTCACAAGAATTCCAAGAAAAAAAAAAAGGCTGAGGAAACAGTGAAAAGAAGGGGTATAGATAAGGTGGAGTTCAGGTGTACCCCACCCCAAACCCTAAACAGCAGCCCTAACAGTGCCACCATTTCCCTGAGGCAGCTGCAGGCAGGAACCCTAAAGCAGCAGAGTGCCAGAACCCTCGAGAGCTGCAGGCAGTTCCCTGGTGCTAGGGTCAGCCAGGAGATAGTGGGGGGACGATCCGTAGGGTTGGGGAAACAGGGGGTTTCCCGCCCCGCCCCACCCTGGGCTCTCGGTCCCTCCGCAGCCGGGGATTGCTCCCACCCCTCCTCGAGGCGGCGGTTGGCAGGGCTTCGTGCCTGGCCTCCGCAAAGAGTTCGGCTCTGTCAGCCTCTGCCCTGTCTCAGGGCCAAACTTAGGTAGGGTAGGGAGCAACTGTGGATTGCCTGGTCCGGGCTAATGGACATCTCTTGGGGCCTATGGATAAGGAGCATCCCCGGTTGCAAGCGTAGGGTTCTAACTAAGTTTGTAGGGTTCAGCGGGGGAGCTTGGCAGTGACACAGAGAGGCTGAGGGAGGGCTTCAGAGGTCGAGGGCTCGAGGGCTGGAGACAAACAGTGAAAATAAAAAGGGTACAGGTTGGGATATAAGGTAGAGTACAGGACTATTCAAACCCTAAACAGCAGCCCTAACAACACTCCCATTTCCCTGAGACAGCTGCAGGCAGGAACCCTAAAGCAGCAGAGTGCCAGAACCCCCGAGAGCTGCAGGCAGTACCCCTGGTGCTAGGGCCAGCCAGGAAGAGATAGTGGGTGCTAGGGCCTACTGCTGTCATATAAGCTGGGGTTTCCATCCTTGGGGTACCCTGGGCTCCCTGTCCCTCACTGACTGGAGAGTCTTCCTCCCCTCCTTGAGGTGGTGGTAATTTGGCTGTGTCAGCCAATACTGCTGTGAAGCAAGCCTCTGCGTCCCTGTGAGGTGAAGTGTGCAGCCCATGAACCTGGGCATTCTCTAGAGAAGGTAAGTGCTGGGTTTTCACAGATGTGCCGCTAAGATCCTGCATTGATATTTGGTCTTCTAGATTGTAGCTGACCAGGAGACGACATCCTGGCGATGGCAGGAGCTTCCCAGAGACCGAGGTGGCCTTCCTTGACGCCCCGTCTGGCTACTCCCCGCCGGGCATCCGAGAGCTAAGTCAAAGGCTACGACTTGTAGAGGGTTATGAAAGCGGGGTGCCGGGTCAGGACTCTGGACCTGGGATTTTTGAGTCAGCTTTGGGGACGGGGAGGTCCAGGCTGTGGCCCCTTAGGCCACGTGAAGGGAGAGCCTCACATTTGTTCACAATGCTGAGGTGTGCAGGACGGAGCAGCTCCAGGGCGTGTTGTATCACTTATCCATTGTGCCTTGTGTGTCTTTTGTGCTTCTTGTGTTGTACGTGCCTCGCCTTATCTCTTCTGGGGGCTTACCAGAAACCCCGGTGTCACTCGTAGCATCTCTGATCTCTGGGCTCCTCAGCCCGACACCATCGAAGCTTTGCCTCTGGAGCTCTCAGAGGCCTCGGAATCGCGTCTCTCTTTTAAAAGCATCCGATCGGATGTCTTTTAGAGGTCTTGTTCCGAGCTGTGTCAACAGCCGTGCGCCGCGAGGATCCATTGTTGCGGCTTAGGTCTTGAAGAAACGCAAAGTTTGGTAGGGGGCTGTGGCCCTCAGATTCTCGGGCATCCGTCTTGGCAGTTGCTGGAGTTTGTCATTCCGTCAGCATCTTCTTCCTCCCGGGTTCTGCGAGCTTCATCAGCTCGCCTTCATTCTCACCCGGCTCATCTCGTTCCGCGTTCTCTCGGTCCTTGCGGCCATTCTTGTGGCCCAGAGTTTTGTCTCTCCGTTGTGTCCCCTCATCTGTTGTCTTGTGTGTCACGGGTGTCTGGGTGTAGTTGTCCCGGAGCTGCTCTGTCCTGCTGCCCAGCCTGGGTGTAGGTGTGAAGGGACAAGTACCAGGCCCCTGTTATTTGAAATTTGTGATGTAGGGTGTAGTTGGAGTCTAGCGGGTGTTCCTAGATTGACACAAGATGTCTGGAGCTGTGAAGTTACCCTGCAGCACTTTGACTTTTGTCTCGGCTCTCTTTCAGATGCGGACGGATGAAATCGGTGGCAGAGCGCCCCATCCAGGGTAAGGGGGTTCCCCCGAGAAGGTAAGTCAATGTTTGTCTTTGCAGGGCAACTGGAACCGGTCACTGTGTGACAGGTCTCCTCTTTGTCTTTATTTTTAGGAAGTAGAGCCGGCTAGCAGCAGTCAAGGTGAAGTGGGCAAGGTGAGCATTGACCGGTGGAGGGAAGCTGTTGTTATTGCTGGGCTCTCAGTTTCTGGTGCAACGCCAAGCGCCCCTTCTTGTTTGTGTGCTTTAGGCGGTCCAGTCGCATTTCGCCGAGACGTCCTCGCCAACCAACCGGCCCGCCTGCTTCACCTCTCCCGTGAGCCCTGCGGAAACATTACGGGGCCGTGTGACGGAGCCTTTTCCACGTAAAGGGGCCGTGTGGGTGGCCTTCAGGAACGGGCCGAGGGGTTGCCGTGAGTTGGGGATGTCGGGAGGAGGAGCGAGGGTCCCTTTGAGTTTCAGCAATGCCACATCACTTTGTCTTTTTTTAACTCAGGCACGCCCTGCGATGACGGCGTCCGGCTCCCAGCGTGGCCGAAGCGTGCGGCCTCAGGACGTGGCCGTTCGCAGGAGACCGTGGGTAGCGGAATTGTCAGGTTTTGGCTGATGCCCTGCAAAGATCAGCCTCTGATTTTCTGTTTTATTTTTTTTACCTCCCCAGAAGACAACAGCCTGGCGATGGCAGGAACTTCCCGGATGGTGAGGCGGCCTTCCTTGGCGCTCCATGTGGATCCTCCCCGCTGGGCATCCGAGAGCTGAGTCGGAGGCTGCGAATTGCAGAGGGGCTGAAAGCGGGGTGCCGGGTCGGGACTCTGGACCTGGGGTTATGGAGTCAGCTTTGGGGACGGGGAGGTCCAGGCTGTGGCCCCTTAGGCCACGTGAAGGGAGAGCCTCACATTTGTTCACAGTGCTGAGGTGTGCAGGACAGAGCAGCCCCAGGGCGTGTTGTATCACTTGTCCATTGTGCCTTGTGTGTCTTTTGTGCTTCTTGTGTTGTACGTGCCTCGCCTTATCTCTTCTGGGGGCTTACCAGAAACCCCGGTGTCACTCGTAGCATCTCTGATCTCTGGGCTCCTCAGCCCGACACCATCGAAGCTTTGCCTCAGGAGCTCTCGGAGGCCTCGGAATCGCGTCTCTCTTTTAAAAGCATCCGATCGGATGTCTTTTAGAGGTCTTGTTCCGAGCTGTGTCAACAGCCGTGCGCCGCGAGGATCCATTGTTGCGGCTTAGGTCTTGAAGAAACACAAAGATTGGTAGGGGGCTGTGGCCCTCAGATTCTCGGGCATCCGTCTTGGCAGTTGCTGGAGTTTGTCATTCCGTCAGCATCTTCTTCCTCCCGGGTTCTGCGAGCTTCATCAGCTCGCCTTCATTCTCACCCGGCTCATCTCGTTCCGCGTTCTCTCGGTCCTTGCGGCCATTCTTGTGGCCCAGAGTTTTGTCTCCCCGTTGTGTCCCCTCGTCTGTTGTCTTGTGTGTCACGGGTGTCTGGGTGTAGTTGTCCCGGAGCTGCTCTGTCCTGCTGCCCAGCCTGGGTGTAGGTGTAAAAGGCCGAGTCCCAGGCCCCTGTAATTTGAAATTTGTGATGTAGGGTGTAGTTGGAGTCTAGAGGGTGTTCCTCGATGGACACAAGATATCTGGAGCTGTGAAGTTACCCTGCAGCACTTTGACGTTTGTCTCAGCTTTCTTTCAGATGCGGACGGATGAAATCGGTGGCAGATCGCCCCATCCAGGGTAAGGGGGTTCCCGCGAGAAGGTAAGTCAATGTTTGTCTTTGCAGGGCAACTGGAACCGGTCACTGTGTTACAGGTCTCCTCTGTGTCTTTATTTTTAGGAAGTGAAGCCGGCTAGCAGCAGTCAAGGTGAAGTGGGCAAGGTGAGCGTTGACTGGTGGAGGGAAGCTGTTGTTATTGCTGGGCTCTCAGTTTCCAGTGCAATGCCTAGTGTCCCATCTTGTTTGTGTGCTTTAGGCGGTCCAGTCACATTTCGCCGAGATCCCCTCGCCAACCGGCCGGCACAGCTGCTTCACCGCTCCCGTGAGCCCGGCGGAAGCTTTACGGAACCGTGTGACGGAGCCTTTTCCACGTAAAGGGGCCGTGTGGGTGGCCTTCAGGAACGGGCCGAGGGGTTTCCGTGAGTTGGGGATGCCAGGAGGAGGAGCGAGGGTCCCTTTGAGTTTCAGCAATGCAGCATCACTTTGTCTTCTCTTAACTCAGGTGCGCCCTGCGACGACGGCGTCCGGCTCCCGGCGTGGCCGAAGCGCGTGGCCTCAGGACGTGGCCGTTCACAGGAGACTGTGAGTAGCGGAATTGTCGGGTTTTGGCTGATGCCCTGCAGAGATCAGCCTCTGATTTTGTCTTTTATTTATTGTAGCTGACCGAGAGACGGCAGCCTGGCGATGGCAGGAACTTACCAGATGGCGAGGCAGCCTTCCTTGGCACTCCACGTGGATCCTCCCCGCCGGGCATCTGAGAGCTGAGTCGAAGGCTATGAATTGCAGAGGGGCTGAAAGTGGGGTGCCGGGTCAGGACTCTGGACCTGGGATTTTTAAGTCAGCTTTGGGGATGGGGAGGTCCAGGCTATGGCCCCTTAGGCCACATGAAGGGAGAGCCTCACTTTTGTTCACAGTGCTGAGGTGCGCAGGACAGAGCAGTCCCGGGGCGTGTTGTATCACTTGTCCATCGTGCCTTCTGTGTCTTTTGTGCCTCTCCTGTTGTACGTGCCTCGCCTTATCTCTTCTGGGGGCTTACCAGAAACCCCGGCGTCACTCGTACCATCTCCGATCTCTGGGCTCTTCAGCCCGATGCCATCAAAGCTTTGCCTCAGGAGCTCGCAGAGGCCTTGGAATCGCGTCTGTTTTGGAAAGCATCCGATCGGATGTCTTTTAGAGGTCTTGTTCCGAGCTGTGTCAACAGCCGTGCGCCGCGAGGATCCATTGTTGCGGCTTAGGTCTTGAAGAAACGCAGAGATAGGTAGGGGGCTGTGGCCCTCAGATTCTCGGGCATCCGTCTTGGCAGTTGCTGGAGTTCGTCATTCCGTCAGCATCTTCTTCCTCCCGGGTTCTGCGAGCTTCATCAGCTCGCCTTCATTCTCACCCGGCTCATCTCGTTCCGCGTTCTCTCGGTCCTTGAGGCCATTTTTGTGGCCCAGAGTTTTGTCTCCCCGTTGTGTCCCCTCGTCTGTTGTCTTGTGTGTCACGGGTGTCTGGGTGTAGTTGTCCCGGAGCTGCTCTGTCCTGCTGCCCAGCCTGGGTGTAGGTGTGAAAGGCCAAGTCCCAGGCCCCTGTAATTTGAAATTTGTCATGCAGGGTGTAGTTGGAGTCTAGCGGGTGTTCCTAGATTGACACAAGATGTGTGGAGCTGTGAAGTTACCCTGCAGCACTTTGACTTTTGTCTCAGCTTTCTTTCAGATGCGGACGGATGAAATCGGTGGCAGATCGCCCCATCCAGGGTAAGGGGGTTTCCTCGAGAAGGTAAGTCAATGTTTGTCTTTGCAGGGCATCTGGAACCGGTCACTGTGTGACAGGTCTCCTCTTTGTCTTTATTTTTAGGAAGTGAAGCCAGCTAGCAGCAGTCAAGGTGAAGTGGGCAAGTTGAGCATTGACCGGTGGAGGGAAGCTGTTGTTATTGCTGGGCTCTCAGTTTCTGGTGCAATGCCAAGCGTCCCATCTTGTTTGTGTGCTTTAGGCGGTCCAGTCGCATTTCTCCGTGATCCCCTCCCCAGCCGGCCGGCACAGCTGCTTCACCGCTCCCGTGAGCCCTGCGGAAGCGTTACGGAACCGTGTGATGGAGCCTTTTCCACGTAAAGGGGCCGTGTGGGTGGCCTTCAGGAACGGGCCGAGGGGTTGCCGTGAGTTGGGGATGTCGGGAGGAGGAGCGAGGGTCCCTTTGAGTTTCAGCAATGCCGCATCACTTTGTCTTCTCTTAACTCAGGCGCGCCCTGCGATGGCGGCGTCCGGCTCCCAGTGTGGCCGAAGCGCGTGGCCTTAGGATGTGGCCGAGCGCAGGAGACCGTGAGTAGCGGAATTGTTGGGTTTTGGTGATGCCCTGCAAAGATCAGCTGCTGATTTTGTTTTATTTATTGTAGCTGACCCGGAAGACAGCAGCCTGGCGATGGCAGGAACTTCCCAGATGGTGAGACGCCCTTCCTTGGTGCTCCATGTGGATCCACCCTGCCGGGCATCCAAGAGCCAAGTCGAAGGCTGCGAATTGCAGAGGGGCTGAAATCGGGGTGCCGGGTCGGGACTCTGGACCTGGGATTATGGAGTCAGCTTTGGGGATGGGGAGGTCCAGGCTATGGCCCCTTAGGCCACGTGAAGGGAGAGCCTCACTTTTGTTCACAGTGCTGAGGTGCGCAGGACAGAGCAGTCCAGGGGCGTGTTGTATCACTTGTCCGTCGTGCCTTCTGTGTCTTTTGTGCCTCTCCTGTTGTCTGTGCCTCGCCTTATCTCTTCTGGGGGCTTACCAGAAACCCCGGCGTCACTCGTACCATCTCCGATCTCTGGGCTCTTCAGCCCGACACCATTGAAGCTTTGCCTCTGGAGCTCTCAGAGGCCTTGGAATCGCGTCTCTCTTTTAAAAGCATCTGATGGGATGTCTTTTAGAGGTCTTGTTCCGTGCTGTGTCAACAGCCGTGCGCCGCGAGGATCCATTGTTGCGGCTTAGGTCTTGAAGAAACGCAAAGTTTGGTAGGGGACTGTGGCCCTCAGATTCTCGGGCATCCGTCTTGGCAGTTGCTGGAGTTTGTCATTCCGTCAGCATCTTCTTCCTCCCGGGTTCTGCGAGCTTCATCAGCTCGCCTTCATTCTCACCCGGCTCATCTCATTCCACGTTCTCTCAGTCCTTGCGGCCGTTCTTGTGGCCCAGAGTTTTGTCTCCCCATTGTGTCCCCTCGTCTCTTGTCTTGTGTGTCACGGGTGTCTGGGTGTAGTTGTCCCGGAGCTGCTCTGTCCTGCTGCCCAGCCTGGGTGTAGGTGTGAAAGGCCAAGTCCCAGGCCCCTGTAATTTGAAATTTGTGATGTAGGGTGTAGTTGGAGTCTAGCGGGTGTTCCTAGATGGACACAAGTTATCTGGAGCTGTGAAGTTACTCTGCAGCACTTTGACTTTTGTCTCAGCTTTCTAAGCATTTAATTATTTGCTGCCCAATGTCCGGTTCAAAAGAGTAAGAAAAACCTGTACTGATTACGTTATATTGGTACTTGTGTGTGTTGGGATAAAGGACTTTGTAATGGTGTTCCTTAAGTTCATGTCTCTCAGGGTTGAGCCCATCATGTAGTTCTAGTCTCTGAGCTTTTTTTCAAGTTTTAATGCCTTTCTTGTTCCAAAGTTTATTTTCTTATCCAAAAATAACTCCAATATTGTCCCTAATACATAACTTTCACAGTAAAAGGGCAAAGATTAAAATAGCTGTTATGCTAAGCTCAGTAATAATGATTGATAAAACCTTTTTGAAAGTACTGACGCTTGTACCAAGTAGCTTTAGTTTTTAGTTTCTTTGTCCTCCCCTACGTCCCAATCCCAGTAACAGGTTTTAAAAGTGTATTAGTAATTATACCTAGTTTATAAGAAGAGCAGCAAAAAAACCCACTACTCTCTTTTTACTAATAATTCATACCACATCATAAAAGTAAAACAAAACACAAAAAAATATATACAACTTACCACAACCCAATCTACTTAAAAAAACTTAACAACTTACTAAACTCAAAACCATTCAATGAGCCCTAAACATTACTAAAAAAAACCTAACCAAATTGCTACCTTCTAATGCATAAATAATAATCAATGCTCTATAAGAATAATGGAAGACCTCCTTAACAATAAAAAAGATTAAACTACTAAAAAATAAGAAATCACTACAACAACAAACTCCCTGTAAAAATCCATCATATAAATATTCATATCCCCAAAAATACAACTAATAAAAACCGCCAAAGCAATAAACAGGTACATGCAACTACAAAAATAAAAAGATCAAAAGAAAACTGCAATTAACCATAAAAAACAAAATTGTTCCTAACTCAATAATCTCATAATACCTCGAATCATCAAAATAAAAATACCACCTCCAAATAAACACAAAACCAAAAAATAAATTTAGCCATAAACAATATTTCTCACATTATCGATAAGTTTAAAACATATACTTCAATCAAACTCCCTATCACAATAATCTAAATAGAAATATAAAAAACCTAACAAATTAACTACATTACTGTACCCCAAACACACCAAAATAAATACTACATACTCACAATAATAAAAAAAATCACTAAATAAATAAAAACCTACCCTATACCTCACACTGCTACTCAAAACATCATCCTAAACCTTAAAAAACAAGTCCTTTAACAACATAATACCCCTAAAAAATTAAAGCAAACCATAAAATTCATTTCAAAAACAACCTTATCAACACCTAAACTAAAAAACATTATATTCACTAAATATACCGTATCCCCTACCATGTACCAAGTACAAATAAAAAAATACAATAAAATATTAAAAACCATCTTAAAAACATTAAGTAAAAAATCTTTCAAATATTAAAAAACATCTAGCAAAAGCCACCTAATTCATTAACACCCCGCCCTCCACCAAGCAAACTAACCCTACCCAATCTAAACCCTGACATATCATTAACAAAACCAAAATCCCAGTAACAAATATCAAAATGTATTTGAAAAAGCAATTAAAATCAATTCCACTTTAAATTGAAAAAATTCCATAAAATTGTCTTTACTCAAAAACCAAATGACACATAATAAATAATACAAAAAATAACACAATATATATCTCAAAAAATATATACCTCAAAAAAATCTAATCATTAAATAAAAAATACATATAAACATCACTTTTTACTAAATATCACTACTCTTATCTGTGTATATATAACTAATTTCCAGAAGAAACAGAACACCCCACACAAGTTATTTTCAAAAACAACACTCATTCCCCCACATCCTTCTCCAAACGATATTATCTACAACAAAAGAAAAGTCTCCCTTATTTTGAATTAAGTTTCAACAAACTAAACCAAAAAAATTCTCCAAACTATATATATTTTTCCTTTCTCTTAAATCTATTCAAATGTACTCTAAACTAAAAACCCGAACACCAAAAACTCACACATCCAGCCCTCGGGGGTCTGGGCCTCAACACTTTCCAACACCAAAAAAACTAATATGTAACTAAACAAACAAAACTACACTTCCCAACAAGAACTCTCTAAATTGACCATCTCTTCAAACAACAACAAATTTTATTATTTATTATTATTCATTTGTTTATACTTATAAATACTTTACTCATTAAATAAACATTTTTTTTCAATTTTCCTCCAAAAAAATCTTTTCCCAAACCAATTAAACCAAACAAAAAAACACTTAAATTTACTGTCTTAAAAAACCCCATTCAAAACTTTTCTGCCATCCACTAACCAACCCACACAACCATCCGAAAAAGCCACACCACACGCGCCCACCAAAACACGCGTGGCACAGCATCCAAAAACCACACAAATGCACAGCGCCACGTTTGACCAGAAATGCATGAGCACAACCATTTTTAACCACAAATAAATGCACATCACCATATTCCACCCAAAATGCATCTGCAGACCCCCATATCAAACCAGACATACACATGCACCACCGTAGTTAACTAAAAATGAATTCACACCACCATATCTGAACCAGAAAAACACAACCACCACCATTTCAGGGGTCAGGGTTATGAATAAGGTCAGCAGGTCAAAGGTCAGGGTGGTCATGGATCAAAGGTCAGGGGTCAAAGGTCACAGAGGTCAAAGGCCAAAAGCCATGGGATCGAAGGTCACAGGGTCACCGGTCACGAGGTCAAAGGTCACGAGGACATATGTCACAGGTCAAAGGTTGAAGGTCATGGGGTCAAAGGTCTTGGGGTCAACGCTCACAGAGTCAAAGGTCACAGGGGTTCAAGGTCAAAGGTCAGGGTTCAAATGTAAAAGGTCAGGGTTTCAAAGGTCTAAGGTCAGGGCTCAAAGGTCATGAGGTCACATGTCAAAGGTCGGGGTCAAAGGTCGGGGTCAGGGGGTAAGGAGGTCATGGGTCTGGGGTCAAAAGGTCAGGGGTCAAAATTCCAAGAAGGTATTTCTGGGACCTGCCCCCCTTTTCTTGTTGCAGCAGAGCTCCTTTTTGGGAGGGGGTCTAGTCCTAGAAGGGCTTCCAATAAAGCAGGGTGCTGCTGTCCAGGGCAGTTGGAGTTGTTCTGTGCCTTCTTTGGGGGTGAGGAGCAAAGGCTGAGGGGGACGGGGTGGGCACTGGGGGGCTCCCGTGTCCCTTGGGGCACGCCGAGGTCCCCGGCAGAGGGAGGCAGGCGCTGCGCTGGAGGAGCAAGGTGAGCGGGGAATGGGGAGGGCTCGTGCCAGGTACCCTTGCCCAGAGGGGACCACGAGCTGCCAGGAAATTCCCTGCGAGGGCTGGATGCAGAATCCAAAAACCTGTGGAGCTGTTCTGGTTTTTACGGTAGGCATTGGCAAGGAACAGGAATGGATTTCTCTAAATCCCCTTGGAAAGAAACCCCCTCTCTGTGCACGCCGTCTTTAGGGTTTTGTTACGTCAGGAACGGCTTAGGGTTAAGAAAGTGGCTTTTGTTTTTCCACCTCTTACTTCCCTGTAAAAAGTGAGTGTATAAAACACATCTGTGCATCCATGAGGTACTAAAATGCACCGAGACAAATTTCTGTGCCTAAGTTCCATAGTGACGAGCGCGTTCTGCACTCGGGGTTCACCAGGGCTTTATATTTTTGTCATTCTGACCTGTCAGCTGAATGAATGGGTAGAGTTTCAAAGAGAAAGAAATGCAAATTTCAAAAAGCAGAACATCAGAAAGAGAAATATATACCTGTAAAAATAAATATAGGGGAGCTAGGTAGATATATATATATAGAGAGAGAGAGAGAGAGATAAAAAAGAAATAAATACAAGAAATCCATATCTAGACAAGTAGATTAATATTCAGTATGAAAACTATATGGATAGATGCTAATATAATAAATTTAAATATCTGTTATGCAACATATCCATGTCTATAAATATAGAAGATCAGTAAGATAGAAGTAAATATTAAAAATATTTTAAAGAAGGGACTTTTTGTTTATTATTTGGTTAGAGGCATGGCATTTAAATGAATAATATAGAAATGAAAATATACACATCTAGAATAAAGAAATGTATATAGGGAGATAGATAGATAGATAGATAGATAGATAGATAGATAGATAGATAGATAGATATAGATATATACATAGCCATAAGAAAGAAATAAATACAAGTTATCTAAATCTAGAAAAGCAGGTTAATATTCAATATGAAAAATATACGGATAGATGGTAATGTATTTTAATACATGTTATGCATTGTATCCATATGTATAAATAAAGAAATCAGTATGATAGAAATAGATATTAAAAATATTTAAATCAAGGGACTTTTTGTTTATTATTTGGCTAGAGGCATGGCATTTAAATGAATAATATAGAAATGAAAATATACACATCTATACTAAAGAAATAAATAGAGGGAGATATATATATGTATATATATTTATATATGTATAGCCATAAAAAAGAAATAAATACATGTAATCCATATCTAGACAAGTAGATTAATATTCAGTATGAAAACTATATGGATAAATGGTAATATATTTTATATCTGTTTTGCATTACATCTGTGTGTATAAATATAGAAGATCAATATTACAGTAATAGATATTAAAAATATTTAAATGTGGGACTTTTAATTTTTATTTCGTCAAAGGCATGGCATTTAAATGAATAATATAGAAATGAAAATATACACATCTATAATAAAGAAATGTATATAGGGAGATAGATAGATAGATAGATAGATAGATAGATAGATAGATAGATAGCCATAAAATAGAAATTAATACAAGAAATCCATATCTAGACAAGTAGATTAATAGTCAGTATGAAAACTGTATGGATAAATGGTAATATATTTTATATCTGTTATGCATTACATCTGTGTGTATAAATATAGAAGATCAATATTATAGTAATAGATATTAAAAATATTTAAATGAGGGACTTGGTGTTTTTATTTGTTTAAAGGCATGGCATTTAAATGAATAATATAGAAATGAAAATATACAGTTCTATAATAAAGAAATGTATATAGGGAGATAGATAGATAGATAGATAGATAGAGATAGATAGATAGATAGATAGATAGATAGATAGATAGATAGATAGATAGATAGATAGCCATAAAATAGAAATTAATACAAGAAATCCATATCTAGACAAGTAGATTAATATTCAGTATGAAAACTGTATGGATAGATGCTAATATAATAAATTTTAATATCTGTTATGCAACATATCTATGTCTATAAATATAGAAGATCAGTATGATAGAAATAAATATTAAAAATATTTTAAGGAAGGGACTTTTTGTTTATTATTTGGTTAGAGGCATGGCATTTAAATGAATAATATAGAAATGAAAATATACACATCTATAATAAAGAAATGTATATAGGGAGATAGATAGATAGATAGATAGATAGATAGATAGATAGATAGATAGATAGCCATAAAATAGAAATTAATACAAGAAATCCATATCTAGACAAGTAGATTAATATTCAGTATGAAAACTGTATGGATAAATGGTAATATATTTTATATCTGTTATGCATTACATCTGTGTGTATAAATATAGAAGATCAATATTATAGTAATAGATATTAAAAATATTTAAATGAGGGACTTGGTGTTTTTATTTGTTTAAAGGCATGGCATTTAAATGAATAATATAGAAATGAAAATATACAGTTCTATAATAAAGAAATGTATATAGGGGGATAGATAGATAGATAGATAGATAGATATAGATATATACATAGCCATAAGAAAGAAATAAATACAAGTTATCTAAATCTAGAAAGGCAGGTTAATATTCAATATGAAAAATATACGGATAGATGGTAATGTATTTTAATACATGTTATGCATTGTATCTATATGTATAAATAAAGAAATCAGTATGATAAAAATAGATATTAAAAATATTTAACTGAAGGGACTTCTTGTTTATTATTTGGTTAGAGGCATGACATTTAAATGAATAATATAGAAATGAAAATATACACATCTATAATAAAGAAATAAATAGAGGGAGATATATATATGTATATATATTAATATATATAGCCATAAAAAAGAAATAAATACAAGTAATACATATCTAGACAAGTAGATTAATATTCAGTATGAAAACTATATGGATAGATGCTAATATAATAAATTTTAATATCTGTTATGCAACATATCTATGTCTATAAATATAGAAGATCAGTATGATAGAAATAAATATTAAAAATATTTTAAGGAAGGGACTTTTTGTTTATTATTTGGTTAGAGGCATGGCATTTAAATGAATAATATAGAAATGAAAATATACACATCTATAATAAAGAAATGTATATAGGGAGATAGATAGATAGATAGATAGATAAATAGATAGATAGATAGATATAGATATATACATAGCCATAAGAAAGAAATAAATACAAGTTATCTAAATCTAGAAAAGCAGGTTAATATTCAATATGAAAAATATACGGATAGATGGTAATGTATTCTAATACATGTTATGCATTGTATCTATATGTATAAATAAAGAAATCAGTATGATAGAAATAGATATTAAAAATATTTAACTGAAGGGACTTCTTGTTTATTATTTGGCTAGAGGCATGACATTTAAATGAATAATATAGAAATGAAAATATACACATCTATACTAAAGAAATAAATAGAGGGAGATATATATATATGTATATATATTAATATATATAGCCATAAAAAAGAAATAAATACATGTAATCCATATCTAGACAAGTAGATTAATATTCAGTATGAAAACTATATGGATAAATGGTAATATATTTTATATCTGTTATGCATTACATCTGTGTGTAGAAATATAAAAGATCAATATTATAGTAATAGATATTAAATATATTTAAATGAGGGACTTTTTGTTTTTGTTTGGTTAAAGGCATGGCATTTAAATGAATAATATAGAAATGAAAATATACACATCTATACTAAAGAAATAAATAGAGGGAGATATATATATGTATATATATACATATACATATATAAATATAGCCATAAAAAAGAAATAAATACATGTAATCCAAATCTAGACAAGTATATTAATAGTCAGTATGCAAACTATATGGATAGATGCTAATATAATATGTTTTAATATCTGTTATGTATTATATCTATGTGTATAAATATAGAAGATCAATATGATAGAAATAGATATTAAAACTATTTAAATCAAGAGTCTTTTTATTTTTTATTTTGTTACAAGCAGGGCTTTTGAATAAATAATATAGAAAGTATACCCATCTATCCTCCAAAAATGAATATAGGGTGGTACATATATATATATTAATATATATAGCCATAAAAAAGAAATAAATACAAGTAATTTAATCTAGACAAGTAGATTAATATTCAGTATGAAAACTATATGGATAGATGTTTATATAATAAATTTTAATATCTATTATCTATTATGCTAATAGAATATATTTTAATATCTGTTATGTATTATATCTATTTGTATAAATAAAGAAGTTCAATATGACAGAAATAGATATTAAAAATATTTAAATGAAGGGCCTTTTTGCTTTTTATTTGGTTAGAGGCAGGGCTTGCTGAGTTCCGATGGGGGGTTTTTTGGGGCGTTCCTTGGAGAAGGGTTTTTGGAAGGGGGTTGCACACGTTCTTTCTTGCCGGGCTTCTTTGCACGTGCGGGGGCGACCCCCGCCCTGCCCCGGGCTGAGCTCTGCGGCAGTGCTGCCACCTTGTGGCCACAGAGCGGTACTGCAGCTGTGCCCCGGCGCGGGCGGGGCCGAGCCGAGCGGAGCCGAACCGAGCCGAGCCGAGCCGAGCCGAGCCGAACCGAACCGAGGCGTGCCGTGTCGAGCCGGGACCCCCCCCCGCAGGAGCCGGGTCGGGCTGATTGCCACACTGAAGTTTGCGGCCGGTTAGTAGGACCCCGGCAGAGGCGTCGACTCCAATGCCTGCCGCCGCAGGCGCAGCCGCCGCCCAGCTCCGGAGCCGCTGAGCCCCGCCGCCACCGTCCTCGCCCCGGGAAAGGCGGCGGAAAATCAGCCGGAGTGCTCGGAGTCGGCCGGCTTCGTCGGGTTTTTCGTTCAGGCAAGTAAGCTAGACAGACGCGCTGAGAGCAGCGGGGGCCTCGATCGTGCCACAACAAAGATGGCCGCTCGGCCGGAAGTGGCTTCAGCCACAACAAAGATGGCGGCGAGGAAGGGCGGAAGTGACGTCACGCCCCTCACAAGATGGCTGCCGAGTCGCGGCTGGCTTTGACCTTCCAAGCATGGCGGCCGAAAAGGCGGGAAAATGCAAGGACCCCGGGCGGTGGGTGTCTACTCGACTGCCTGACAAACACCCCGACGCCGACGCCGCTCCGGCGCAATTTTCCGCGGCTTTTCCGGCCGTGCCGACACGGGCTGTACGCTCAGCGGCGCCGGGGCCGGACGCGAGCCAGCCGGGCGCCGACAGGCAGCGGTGCGGACGCCTCTCTCTGACGGGGTCCTTGCCGTGTCCCGCTTCGGCTCGGCTCCGCTCGGCTCCGCTCGGCTCGGCTCCGCTCGGCGCCGCTCGGCTCCGCTCGGCACGGCTCCGCTCGGCTCCGCTCGGCACGGCTCCGCTCGGCACGGTTCGGCTCGACACGGCTCGGCTCGGCTCGGCTCTGCTCGGTTCGGCTCCGCTCGGCTCCGCTCGGCTCTGCTCGGCACGCTTCGGTTCGGCTCCGCTCGTCTCGGCTCGGTTCCGCTCGGCTCGGCTCGGTTCCGCTCGGCTCGGCCCCGCCCGCGCCGGGGCACAGGTGCAGTACCGCTCGGTGGCCACAAGGTGGCAGCACTGCCGCAGAGCTCAGCCCGGGGCTGGGCGGGGATCGCCCCCCCACGTGCAAAGAAGCCCGGCAAGAAACAAGGTGTGCAACCCCCTTCCAAAAACCCTTCTCCAAGGAACGCCCCAAAAAACCCCCCATCGGAACTTAGCAAGCCCTGCCTCTAACCAAATAAAAAGCAAAAAGGCCCTTCATTTAAATATTTTTAATATCTATATCTATCATATTGATTTTTTATATTTATACACATAGATATAATGCATAATAGATATTAAAATATATTAACGTCCATCCATATATTTTTCATATTTATTATTAATCTACTAGTATATATTTGTTACTAGTACTTATTTCTTTTTCATCTCTCTCTCTCTCTCTATCTCCCTATATTTATACCTTTGTTATAGATTTCTATATTTTCATTTCTATATTATTTATTTAAAAGCCCTGCCTGTAACCGAATTTAAAAAAACATCCCCTTCACCTTAAATGATTATTTAAATATTTCTAATGCTTATTTTTATCAAATTTATATACTATTTTGAACTAGCCCAGGGGCACTGGGACCGGCCCAAAGGGACCCCGGCGGTGCCCGAGACCCGCGCCCGGAGCGGACGGATCTGCTGCTCCTGCTCCTGCTGCTCCTGCTCCTGCTCCTGCTGCTCCTGCTGGCAGCCTCAGTGCTGGCAGCACAGGGCAATTTCTATGGGGTTGGGAGGAAATGTGCTGTTTCAAGCTGGGATTGTTGCCGCCCATATTGCTTGGTTTTATTAAGTTCAGAGGTAGTTTACCCCAGTTGCTCCCCGGTCATAAAGAATGGTTTGTCCCCAGGTGCCCATCATGGTAAACCCTTCCCATTTTTCCAGATTGTTCCCCATCCATCACCCTAATCCTGCCCCTAAGCCCTGTCAATCTATGTGAACCCCCACCTTTTGTTCCAGTTCTTTCCCTGCCTATCATCCCTTCCTCGACGCCCTATTGATTGTACAGTTGCTTTCCCCCCCCCCGGGTCCCTACCATTGGTCCTGCATATTGTAATCCCCACCCTTAACCCCTCCGTTGCTGTTGTCCCATTGGTCACCATACGAGCCGCCCACGGTCCTTAAAACCTGGCGCATGGGGGTGCCCAGGGTCTCGGCTCAGACCTCTCCCCTGTGGTCCCAGCTCTGCACCTGTTGGAATAAACTTGTTCCTGGGAAATCGGAGGAGTTTGAGCACTCTTTCTCCCTTCGTCACAACCTGTGTCGCCCTGTAAGCCTCAACGCCAGAGCGCAGAGGAGCTCTGGAGGTTCCAGGTTGAGCCTCGCAGTGCTAGCCTGGTTCCCCACTCCTGCCGCTGACATCGGCCACAGCTAGCCGAGGCAAAAGAGGCCGATTCGGGCAGCGACAGATGACGCTCAACGCGGGGCCTCTCGTGAAGCGTGGAGACCCCCGGAGAAGTCGGTGAATCTACGCACTTGTGTGGATTTTACAAAAGACTGTGAGCGGCAGCTATCCCCGGTAGAGCAGACTCATTTTTGTCGAGTGCTGCTCCTGGGGATCGAGGTGGCAACCGTCGACGTGCCGACGATCGCCTCGGGGTTTGTGGACGTCTCCTGCAGCACCGGTTCGGACTTGGGTGAGTAGCCCCACGTGGGGGACGAGGGGGTGTGCAAGTGTGTGCAGCTCCCCCTGCTGTGTGTTGGTGTGCAGCTCCCCCTGCTGTGTGTTGAGAATCCCTCGGGGAGGGAGTGTGGGGTAGCCCGGTTCAGACCCGTACTTTGTTACGTGTGCCTTTAGCTGCAGGGGGTGGTGGGAATTGCTGTGCTGGGGTTAAAAAGATGGGCGCACGTCTGTCAGCACAGCAAAAAAGAGTGTTCTACCAAGTTGTGACTACCCTTGAAGGACAGAGTAGACGGTTTTCTCGTGGGAGGGTAAAACAGTTTGTGAGATGGCTGTTCCTGCATTTCCCCAACTTCACCCCAGACAGAGCAAACACCGTAGAGTTTTGGAATGAAGTCGGAATAAAGTTAACAGAGTTAGTAAATGAAGGAGATACATCGGCTGACAAATTTGTAACATTGTTTATCTTAATTCAGTCTGCCGTAATAAAAGAAAAAAATTTGCAGGAGCAGCTGCCACAGACTGCCCCGGTTTCCCCAGTTTCCCCATCCCCGTGTTCCTCTCCCCCTGATCCCGAGTTGAGGGAGACCTGCGGAGCGACCTGCAGGGCAAATTGTCCTGTTCAGGGTTCCCCCAAGGGTAACAGGACCCCTGGCCCCCCACGTCTCTCCCAGAACCCCTGCCCTGGTAGCCCTGGCCAAGTTACCAGAGCACTTTTCGATTCCCCCGTCTCCCCAGTTACAAACCCTCAGCTAAACATTTCCCAAGTTGCAAGTCCCCAGTTTTCACCCTCAGACCCCCGTGCCTCAGTTTCCCCCAGTTTCCAGTGTTCCCCTGTGTTCCCCTACCCCTCTCCTAACCCTCAAGAGGGCTCCCGGAGGGCACAAAATGGCGGGGACCACATGGCTGGGACCTTCCCTTGTGCCTCTTCTCCCCATAATCCCTTTCAGACCCCCAGGAACAACCCTTTCCTCCCTAGCTCCACCCCTTCTCCCTACCCTAACTCCACCCAGTTCCCCTCGAAAACCTCCTCCTCCTCAGGGGCGGGCCCCTCTGAAGTCATGCACCTAAACCCCGCCTTTTCTGATTGCCGCTCCTCCCCCTTGCCCTCCTCCTCAGTCGGTCCTCCAGTCCCGCCCCCTCCGGCTCCTGGTTCCCACGCCCTTTCTTCCGGTTCCCACGGTCCCACACCCGGTTCCCATGCTTTGGGAGCTAGAGGTGGTAAGCCTGGAAGCCAGAACCCGGAACAGGTAGAAATCCCCCTTGCCGCACCGGTGACTTCTAGTGGAAGGGGGGGGCGGTCCCGGGAATGGGAAGCCCTCTCCTTCCAGACTAAGAGAGAGCTGTGCAAGGCACAGAAGGAGTTTGGGAGAGGTAGTGAATATTTTAAAGGTCTATTAAAAGCTACCTTTTCTGCGAACGAAATGGTGCCCAGTGATCTGAAAGAGCTGTTTTCCTGCCTCCTTTCCACAGCTGACTTCAGGTTGTGGAAACAGGGGTGGAAGAGATCATTAGAGACCATCCTTCCAAGCCTCTTGCACAGTATTGATAGATGTATAGATGGAGTCCCTCTGACTTTAGATCACTTGTGCGGTGAGGGAAATTGGGACAAGCCAGAGGAGCAGGCCAGGGTATTACCCCGGCCTGTCCTGATTAAAATCAGGGAGGCCGCAGAAAAGGTTTTCAATACATTACCTGAGGAGGGACCCCAGATAAATTTAATGAGTATTTTCCAGCTCCCTAATGAACCTTTTAATAAGTTTATCAATAGATTACAAGCCCAGGCAGAGAAGCAAGTAGAAGAGGCAAATCTACAAGAACAGCTTGTATTAGAAGTGGCAAAAGCCAATGCCAATGACATTTGTAAACAGATAATTTTCAGTTTGCCTCTCTACCCAACCCCGACACTAGACATCCTCATCGAAGCCTGCTCCAGAAAGGTGCCGATGATGGGGATGTCCAGAGCCATCCCACCGCAACAGTTGAGACGAGCGCCTACGGCAGCAGTGATGCAGTTTCCACCATCACCAGCGCGTCAACCACTGTGTTTCCGCTGCAGGCAACCTGGACATCTAGCTAGGGACTGCCCGGCAGAGCATCCTAGCCAAGGGAGCAGTGCGGGGGCGAGGGCAAACAATACAATAATAAAAAAAAACTAGGGGAGCTGCGCGAGCCTGCCCCGCGCGAAGCGATAAATGGGGCAGGTCTTGCGGGGGAGGGGGGCTTTTCACATCAGGCTTGGACACCCAACCGGACGCGACATCTAACCACCACCAAGGACATCCTCTTTCAAACCCAGCACTGGACAGTAGTTGCTGTGGATCCACTGGAGGGAGGCAAGAAAAACACTGGATGTGACTGTAAGTACATCGCCATCGGGGACACTAAACACACACCCCCAGAGATTGAGATCTCCCCGATCACCTTCCCAGAGGGTCCGGAAGATCTCCTCCTCTTAGCGCGCTGCATTCACCCACCATATTTTCTCCCAAAGGGGCAAATCATAGCCCAATATATTCCTGTCCCGGAGGGAGTCCCAGTGGACGACCACGCACCAGGCGTCTACTGGACAGAAATAGTGGGTGAGGACAAACCCATCATCGATTGCAGCATCAAGCAGGGTGCGGAATCTGTCCATCTGAAGGGTCTGCTTGATACGGGGGCAGATGTGACGATCATCCCCCAGAGGAGATGGCCGTCACATTGGGAGCTGCAACCTGTGGCAGGGAAAATTCAGGGTATAGGGGGTACTCAATTAGCGCAAGTATCAAGGAGCGTAGTGCAAATTATGGGGCCGGATGGGCAATTGGCAAATTTACGCCCATTCATTGCGGATTTCCAGGTTCCCTTGTGGGGGAGAGACCTTATGTCACAATGGGGGGTAAAGATTGAAATCCCGAAAACCCCTCGGGATTTTTAATAGCGGCCACTGTAGAGCGCCCCTTCCAAAAACTTGATTGGACCACTGATGAAGCAATCTGGATTGATCAGTGGCCGCTTCGAAAAGACAAATTAAAGGCGCTCAACGAGCTCGTGGAAGAGCAATTATTAAAAGGTAATCTTGTAGAGACTACCAGCCCTTGGAACTCCCCAGTATTTGTTATCCGGAAGCCGGGGAAAGACAAGTGGCGGCTCCTTCACGACCTTCGTGCCATCAATAAAATCATTGTTGACATGGGACCCCTCCAACCAGGGATGCCTACTCCAACGATGCTCCCCCGAAATTGGAATCTGGCTGTAATTGATATAAAAGACTGCTTCTTTCAAATTCCCTTGCACCCTGATGACGCCCCACGGTTTGCCTTCTCGGTGCCCACCCTCAACCGAGAAGCCCCAATGAGGAGATTCCACTGGCGGGTGTTGCCACAAGGCATGAAGAATTCACCCACCATCTGCCAGTGGTATGTCTCCTCGTTGCTGTCTCCCGTGCGCAAAGAGATGGGGGAGGTCATCATCCATCACTATATGGATGATGTCCTAGTGTGCGCCCCCCATGACGATCTACTCACCCGATCACTTGACCGAGTGGTTAAGGCTTTAACATCTGCAGGCTTTCAAATCCAGGAGGATAAAGTTCAACGGATGCCACCCTGGAAGTATCTGGGTCTGCGGATTGCTGAGAGGACCGTTGTGCCTCAAAAATTGGCAATAAACAGCAATCCGAAAACCTTGTCAGACCTTCACTCGCTGTGTGGGACCTTAAACTGGGTCAGGCCTTGGCTGGGCCTTTCCACTGAAGACCTAGCCCCCCTCTTCACACTTTTGAAGGGGGAGAAAGAGCTGAGTTCTCCCAGGACCCTGACCCCAGAAGCGAGGAAAGCCCTGGAGAAAGTAGAAGAGGCCCTTGTTGAAAGACAGGCGCATCGGTACGAACCGACCCTGCCTTTTGAGTTTATTGTGCTCGGGAGAATGCCACACCTCAGTGGGCTGATTTTTCAGTGGGACCAGGGCTCAAAGGATCCCCTCTTAATCATAGAGTGGGTTTTCTTGAGTCATCAAAGGTCCAAAAGTGTCACCCGGCCACAGGAGCTGATGGCTCAGCTCATCGGGAGAGCTCGGGCCAGGCTTCGGGAGATGGCTGGGTGCGACTTTGCATGCATTCGGGTACCAGTCAGCTTGTCTCGGGACAAAGAGTCCCCAAATAAGCTGACAAAAGAGATGTTTAATCAGTTACTTCGGGAAAATGAGACACTCCAGATTGCTTTAGATAGTTTTGAGGGCCAGGTCTCTGTTCATGCCCCTGCCCACAAATTTTTCAATTCCAAATTCGAACCAATTCCAAAAGAAGTACGGAGCAGGAAGCCCCTCAAAGCCCTGACTGTGTTCACTGACGCATCCGGGGCATCTCACAAGTCTGTGGTGACTTGGAGAAATCCTGAGACTCAGCAGTGGGAAGCAGATGTTCAATATGTGGAGGGATCTCCACAGGTTGCTGAGTTGGATGCAGTCGTCAGGGCCTTTGAGAGGTTCTCTGAACCTTTCAATTTAGTCACTGATTCGGCCTATGTTGCAGGGGTGGTTGCCAGAGCGGAACACGCTGCCCTGAAGGAGGTCTCTAACCCAAAATTGTTCGAGTTGCTTTCTAAATTAATATATACTGTTTCCCACAGGAAGCAACCATTTTTCGTGATGCATGTGAGGTCGCACACAGATCTCCCCGGCCCAGTAGCCGAGGGAAACCAGATGGCTGATTCCCTCGCTGCCCCTGTTTCCATGGCTCAGCTCCCCGATCGGTTCCAACAAGCTAAGCTGAGCCACCAAATGTTCCATCAGAATGTGCCTGGCCTGGTCCGCCAATTCCACCTGCGGCGGGATCAGGCCAGAGCCATTGTGGCCACATGCCCCCATTGCCAGACCACTGTCATGCCCTCTCTAGGGGCGGGGGTGAACCCTCGAGGCCTGGGGAGCTGTGAGGTGTGGCAGATGGATATAACTCACATTCCCGAATTTGGCGGGCTGAAGTTCGTACATGTATCCATAGACACTTTCTCAGGGGCAGTCTTTGCTTCTGCCCACACAGGAGAGAAAGCCGAGCAGGTCTGCAAACACCTCTTGCAGGCTTTCTCTGTGCTGGGGGTCCCCAAAGAGCTAAAGACAGATAATGGCCCAGCATACATTTCCAGGAAACTGGAAGAATTCCTGCAGAGTTGGGGAGTGACACATAAGAGAGGCATCCCACACTCCCCCACCGGCCAAGCGATTGTAGAGCGAGCCCACCAGTCGCTCAAACGCGTCCTAAAACGTCAATGGGATTCAATGAAAGGTTGCGCCCCTCAGGATAGGCTATCAAAGGCGCTGTTTACTATCAATTTTCTGAACTGTACTGATACTAATCCCAATCCTCCAGTGGCACTGCACTTTAACTCCACCAGCAACCACGAGCTCCAACATCGCCCTCCAGTGCTGGTCCGAGACCCAGAGACCCAAAAGATCATGGGTCCATTCGATCTGGTGACCTGGGGGCGAGGTTACGCTTGCGTCTCCTCGCCCCAGGGACTAAGGTGGATCCCACAAAAGTGGGTGAAACCTTATGTCCCAAAACATCCTACCAGGCCACCAGATGAGCAAGAGGATGTCGCTGCGTCCGTGCAGGCCGCCCCAGTAACCCCCGAGGACGACGAGGAGGAGGAATGTCTTGAACCCCTTTTCTCTATTGAATTTTTGCTCTCCCTTTATGTTAACTGAAGTATTTGTTTTCCTTTAATTTTAGAGAGCCATCAGAAGGATGACCACCCCGAACGTCGCACTAGCCACCGTGCTCCTACAGGATGGGGTGTCTCCGGATGGCTCTCTTCTGTTATAAGAACCATATTATAGATTGTTTTTGTGAATTTTATTAGGTACATTCGCGGTATTGCGGAAGTGGTTAATTCAATTTATCCTTTCTTTGTTATTCCCCCCACGGCAAGTTAACTATGTTGATGTAAACCCTCTTTCCCCTCCTCCTCCTCTTCCCTCTCCCACTCCTGAATGGTTTGCTGTACCCTCTGCTCCCCTAGACCCCACGCCTTCCTCTGTTTCTTAAAAGGAAAGGGGGAGATGTTGCCGCCCATATTGCTTGGTTTTATTAAGTTCAGAGGTAGTTTACCCCAGTTGCTCCCCGGTCATAAAGAATGGTTTGTCCCCAGGTGCCCATCATGGTAAACCCTTCCCATTTTTCCAGATTGTTCCCCATCCATCACCCTAATCCTGCCCCTAAGCCCTGTCAATCTATGTGAACCCCCACCTTTTGTTCCAGTTCTTTCCCTGCCTATCATCCCTTCCTCGACGCCCTATTGATTGTACAGTTGCTTTCCCCCCCCCCGGGTCCCTACCATTGGTCCTGCATATTGTAATCCCCACCCTTAACCCCTCCGTTGCTGTTGTCCCATTGGTCACCATACGAGCCGCCCACGGTCCTTAAAACCTGGCGCATGGGGGTGCCCAGGGTCTCGGCTCAGACCTCTCCCCTGTGGTCCCAGCTCTGCACCTGTTGGAATAAACTTGTTCCTGGGAAATCGGAGGAGTTTGAGCACTCTTTCTCCCTTCGTCACAACCTGTGTCGCCCTGTAAGCCTCAACGCCAGAGCGCAGAGGAGCTCTGGAGGTTCCAGGTTGAGCCTCGCAGTGCTAGCCTGGTTCCCCACTCCTGCCGCTGACATCGGCCACAGCTAGCCGAGGCAAAAGAGGCCGATTCGGGCAGCGACAGGGATCACTGGCTTCTGTGGGTGGGGAAATCTTGAAGACTCAGCCGAGTCCCTCCTGAGAATTGCAAGGCTCGTGTCCCTGTGATTCTTGAGACAGGGTTTAAGTAGCTGCCATCGACTTGAGACAGCATCGAGTGGGTTTGTTCGAGTGGCAGAAATGATTTCTGTGCCTGGAATAAGGTGTCTTGGGATAAGCAACTCTCTTTGGTGGCAGAATGAACCGGTCTTTTTCCTTTTTCCTTCTTTTTCCTTCTAGATTGCGGAGCATTGGAGACCGGCGGCTCTGTGCTGCTCTTTGTTCACCTGTTGTGCTTGGAAGAGACGTGAAACTGCAGGGAAGCTGCGCTCGCCGTAGTGGCCAGAGGGAGAAGCACCTTGTCCATCTCGTCCATCTTGCCGGCCCCTGGCGTGGTCCTTTCCCCTCTGGCTCCTTGTTTCCCTCTTGTCCAATCAAGGACAGAATCCCTCTGTCCTTGCTGTGTGTTCTGCGCTCGGCCTTTTTCTGTGTCCTTCTCCGTGGCTCACTCACGTGCCTTTTTTAATTCCGTCTGTCTCTCTGCTCTTCCCCGTGCCCTTGTTTCCCAGTGGCTCCTTGTGTCCCCTTCCTTGGCTCTGTTCTTTTTCAATCCCTCTCTGTCTTGCTGCCCATGCCAGGTTTTGGGTTTGGGTGGAAGTTTTGGTTTTTTGGTGGTTTGGTTTTGGTTTTGGTGGTTTTTTGGTGATTTGGTTTGGTTTGGTTTTTTTTCCGTTTTGTTTTGTTTTTCTATTTCATCCTACAGCCCATTCTTTTGTTCTTTCTTTTCTTCCTGTGTCCTCTCTGCCACCACTCCCTCTTTCTGCCTCTGGCCTGTGCCTGGCGTTTTTGGGGAGGGATTTCTGGCACCTGCCTCCCTTTTCTTGTTGCAGCAGAGCTCCTTTTTGGGAGGGGGTCTAGTCCTAGAAGGGCTTCCAATAAAGCAGGGTGCTGCTGTCCAGGGCAGTTGGAGTTGTTCTGTGCCTTCTTTGGGGGTGAGGAGCAAAGGCTGAGGGGGACGGGGTGGGCACTGGGGGGCTCCCGTGTCCCTTGGGGCACGCCGAGGTCCCCGGCAGAGGGAGGCAGGCGCTGCGCTGGAGGAGCAAGGTGAGCGGGGAATGGGGAGGGCTCGTGCCGGGTACCCTTGCCCAGAGGGGACCCCGAGCTGCCAGGAAATTCCCTGCGAGGGCTGGATGCAGAATCCAAAAACCTGTGGAGCTATTCTGGTTTTTACGGTAGGCATTGGCAAGGAACAGGAATGGATCTCTCTAAATTCCCTTGGAAAGAAACCCCCTCTCTGTGCACGCCGTCTTTAGGGTTTTGTTATGTCAGGAACGGCTTAGGGTTAAGAAAGTGGCTTTTGTTTTTCCACCTCTTACTTCCCTGTAAAATATGAGTGTATAAAACACATCTGTGCATCAATGAGGCATTAAAATGCACCAAGTGAAATTTCTGTGTCTCTAAGTTGCATAGAGATGAGTTCCATAGAGACGAGTGCGTTCTGCACTTGGGGTTGTCCAGGGCTTTATATTTTTGTTATTCTGATTTGTTCGGTGAATGAATTTATAGAGTTTAAAATAGAAAGAAATGCAAATTTCAAAAAGCAGAAAAATAGAAAGAGAAATAGATAAAGATATAAATGTAAAAATAGAAGGCCCTATAAATAGAAAATACATAATAGAAATAATGTCCATAAATCTACACATCTAAAAGTAATCTCATGTATGTTATTGTAATATGCTTTAACCTATATTCCATAGAATTAATACAGGAATATATACAAAATATAGCATAAATAAAAACTATAAATCTCAGTTGAAAAGAATTATTTAAATCTAGTTTACAATAAAAGCTTGCTTTTTTTTATTTGGGTAGAGTCAGGGCTTTTAAATAAAATGTACAATATAGAAATATATATATTAAATATATAAAGATATATAAGGGTTATAAATACATACAAATAGGTTTCTATTTAATATATAATAGGAATAATATAGATGTAGTTGTTAATAGAGATGTCTTTTAATATAGGATACCTTGTGTGTTATGCCTAGTTCAATATAGTATATAAATATGAATATAAATTTGATAAAAATAGGCATTAAAATATTTAAATAATCATTTAAGTTGAAGGGGCTTTTTGTTTTTTATTTGGTTAGAGGCAGGGATTTTAAATAAATAATATAGAAATGAAAATATACAAATCTATAATAAAGATATAAATATAGAGAGATATATATAGGCATAAATAAGAAATAAATACAAGTAATATCAATCTGTCTAGGGAATGAGCAATGGGTTCCTTCTGCCCCTGCCTTCGGTCTTGGGGTAACAGCAGCACAAACTGTGAGCTGTGAGGATGATGAGGGCTCAGAGCAGCCCCAGGTGTGAGCTATGAGCATGATGAGGGGACAGAGCAGCCCCAGGTGTGAGCTGTGAGGATGATGAGGGGACAGAGCAGCCCCAGGTGTGAGCAGTGAGGATGATGAGGGCTCAGAGCAGCCCCAGGTGTGAGCTGTGAGGATGATGAGGGGACAGAGCAGCCCCAGGTGTGAGCAGTGAGGATGATGAGGGCTCAGAGCAGCCCCAGGTGTGAGCTGTGAGGATGATGAGGGGACAGAGCAACCCCAGGTGTGAGCAGTGAGGATGATGAGGGCTCAGAGCAGCCCCAGGTGTGAGCTGTGAGGATGATGAGGGGACAGAGCAGCCCCAGGTGTGAGCAGTGAGGATGATGAGGGGACAGAGCAGCCCCAGGTGTGAGCAGTGAGGATGATGAGGGCTCAGAGCAGCCCCAGGTGGGAGCAGTGAGGATGATGAGGGCTCAGAGCAGCCCCAGGTGTGAGCAGTGAGGATGATGAGGGGACAGAGCAGCCCCAGGTGGGAGCTGTGAGGATGATGAGGGCTCAGAGCAGCCCCAGGTGGGAGCAGTGAGGATGATGAGGGCTCAGAGCAGTTCCAGGTGTGAGCAGTGAGGATGATGAGGGCTCAGAGCAGCCCCAGGTGTGAGCAGTGAGGATGATGAGGGGACAGAGCAGCCCCAGGTGTGAGCAGTGAGGATGATGAGGGGACAGAGCAGCCCCAGGTGGGAGCAGTGAGGATGATGAGGGGACAGAGCAGTTCCAGGTGTGAGCAGTGAGGATGATGAGGGCTCAGAGCAGCCCCAGGTGTGAGCAGTGATGAGGATGAGGACGGGGTGGGTCCTACTGGGCACTGTTTCAGGGGGACGGTTTCTCTCAACTCATTTGGGCAGGGAGCAACTGGAGGAGAGAGGTTTATGGCCGGGTCCCCCGGGTGTCTCATGGAATGATGGTGAGGGGATCTCGCAGGGCCTGGGGGAACACCTGGATGCACTCAGATGTGGAGCATTGCTTAAAGGAGGTGCTGAGGGACAAACCTTTGTGTCACGGAGCAGCAGCTGAACAGGTGAGCCAGTGTGGGTTTGCAGAGGGGACTTTTCTCTCTCCCCTTTTGATTTTATTTTGCCATTCACTGCCTTGTTCTCCCAGAAAAAAAAAAAAAAAAAAAAAAAGAAAAGAAAGAAAAAAAGGGGGGGGGGTTATGAGAACAAAAGAAGTTCAAACTGAGGGAAGAAACTCCTCCTCCATTATTGTCTGTGTTTAAACTGGGGGGAATCCCCTTTCACCTATGTTTTTGAGGGTACCGATAGGAGGAAAACCTGCCTTTTCCAGGGTGTTAGGTATATCGGTTGACAGCGAATCCTTGTGTTGTTTTAACACAAGGATTAAGGAAGGGGAAAAGTATTCTTGCCGTATCATGTGTTTGATTTGTGGGTACCTCCCCTTTTTTCGTTATTCTGAGGTTTAAATTGAGGGGGAAGCCCTGTTGTCTGCACTTTGTCACGGTCTGAACTGAGATGAAAATCCCCCTTTTCCCATCATTTGAGAGATTTTATTCGAGAAAAATCTTTTTCTGCTGCCGTAGGGGATTGAAATGAAGTGTCGAGCGCACATTTATTTGCCATTGTATTGGTTTAAGATTGCAGGAACATACCCTGTTGCCTCAGTTTCCGGGGTCCAATTGACGGGAACACCGGCTTTTCCAGCATTTGGCGGGGTCACGTGTGGCCGTGCCGCTGCATTTGAGGGCGCTTCTGCCCCCGGCACCAAATGTCTTACAGGGGAGCGCTCCTGGCATTCCCTGGGGAATTGCTGAAGTGCAACGGGAATTTGGCGGCTGAGCAGCCCCCAGGGAGAGACAGAGCCGTGCGGAGGCGAGGTGAGCTCTGCCGGGCCGGCAGGCGGGAGCCGCGGCGCGGAGCTGTGTCCGTCCGGCCGCTCCGCCCGCTCCGGGCGCGGGGCTCGGGCACCGCCGGGGTCCCTTCGGGCCGGTCCCGGTGCCGCTGGGCGGGCCGGGCTCTCCCGGGGCCGGGGCCGCCCCCGCCCGCCGGAGGAGCCGCTTTCCTGCCGGGAGCCCCGGTCCGTCCGGGGGCAGGAGCGCGGGGCCGCCCCTGGGTGCCGAGTGCCGCCGCTGCCGGGGCTCCCGTGAAAGCCGCTGAAAGGAGGGGAGGGAAAAAATCGAACCCCGACCCCCCAGGCTTTTTGTCTGTGGGCTTTGTCGGTGTTGCTCTTTAGCCGAGCCGCGCCTTTAAATAACGATGTGGCGCCTTCTAGAAACTGCGTCCAATACCTTTTGCACCCTCACGTGAGGGCTTCGAGCTCAGGTTTTTCCATTGCCGAGTTAATTGCAGGTCCAAGCTGGCAGCGTCCCGTGCATCTGGTGTGCATGAATCTGTTTGTGATGTTCATTTCCCCTGGATGCAGAGTTGGGCTTGTTGGGCAGACCGTATTTCTCAAACCTCGGAGCTTGTTTAAGGCTTGTACACGATTTTCTGGAGACGCGGGCTGGGGGAGAACTTTGTCTTGCTGCTGTACTAGGGAATGGAATGCAGGGGGTCCCCGCAATATCCCCGTGGAAGCTGGAATGTCCGAGGAAATGGATGTGACAATTCTCGGGGCTGAACCTGGCTCCCAGCGCTCTGCAGCGTAGGACGCGAGAGAGCAGGGCCGAGGGACAGCGGGGTAGGAGCGGCGAGGTGCTTCGTGCTCTGGGTTTGGTGTCGCTGATGTTTCCAGAGCCAGAGCAGGTTGATTTGGTTCTGGTGCACTGGAACAGGATCCAAACCTTAGAAAGGTTTGAGACCAATTGGGAGGAATTGTTTTAAAATGAATGTGTTTCTTAATAGAGGGAAGGTTTCAGTCCGTTTTTTAATAGATTTTAAGGGAAATTTTTTTTGAGGAAAAGTGAAAACAAATGTTTATTTTAATAAGTAGGGCGTAGGAAAAAGGATGAATAACGTTAGACAATTTCTTTGTTGTGGAGTAAAGATCAGGAGATTTAGAAGGTTGGTTTGGTTTTTTTTTTTTCCACGTGTGGCTGTGATGTGGTGTGGGTCTTTTTGAGCCGTGGGGTGTTTTGGTGGTAGCTTGGGTTTTGGGATTGGAGTAAAGTTGAACAGTTTTAGAGGAAGAAGTTACTATGGTTTTGGCAATTATTTTGTATTCACTAATCAATGAGAAGTTATTTTTAAAAAAGTAAAAAATGGATTTTTTTGTTGTCTGTGTTAAACAATAGAGTTGAGAGAGAATTTGGGGTAAGCTGTATTAGTATTGTATACAGATGGTGTGTTCAAAGAATTTTTTTCTTTTATAGTTTTGAAGTTACAGAATTTATGTTTGGGCATAAAGCAGATGATGGGGATATAATATAATGTAATTTTAGAACATTTTATTCTTTATTGTATGTATTTGGCTTAATGGTCAAATTAATGTTTTTTAATTTTAGATACACTTTTATAGAGATAGAGGTAAATATAAATAGTGGTAGTAATATTTAGTAAGCAGAGGTATTTATATGTGGTTTTTATTCAATATTAGGGTTTTTTTTGGTGGTACACTGTGTTGTTTGATTTTTTTTTTGTGTTGTATACTAGGTGAAATTTGGTTTTTGAATAAAGATGATTTTATGAATAGGTTGGTTTGTCTTTTAGGTAGAATGAATTAAAATAGAATTTGATATCGATTAGTGGGTTTTGTTTATTCTATGTAGGGGTTCAGATTGGGTAGGGTTTGTTTGGTTAGCTGAGTTTTGGGTGTTAATTAGGTGGCTTTTGTTAGATGCAGTTTTTAATTTTTGAAAGTTTTTTATTGAGTGGTTTTAAGGTGATTTTTAGTAATTGATGGTATAATTTTATTTTGTTTGTAGTTGGTGTATAATAATGTATATGTTCTATTTATTTAACATTGTGCTTTTTAGTTTAGGTGTTGATAAGTTTGGATTCCTTTCTGTTGTGGTGTTTCTTAGTTTCATTTCTGGGGACACAGGCATTTATATGGTGGCTTTTTATAGGTATATGTTTGGGGGTGATGTTTTTTAACTTTTTAGTAGTTTAGATTTTTTTTTTTTTGTTTTTAATTAGTTATTAAACATTTTTATAGAGTCTTGGTAATTATTTAGGTATTACTATAAGTGTAGAGCTTTGGGGTTTTTTGACGAATGTTTAGGGTTAGTCGAATGGTTTTGAGTTCAGTGACTTGGTTTGATTGTTTTTTAATAGTTGGTGTGATTTGGTGTGTGGAGTTCAATAGGGTTGCTTTTTATTTACATTTAACTTTTCTGATGTGATAAGAACTGTTAGTGAATGAGCATAGCATCTGTTTTTGCTGGTAGTCGGTTGTACGGTGTGGGTTTTATTTGTGTTACCTGTTTTGGGTTTTTTTGTTAGTGAGATTAAAGTTTTTATTTTGGGGTTAATTTGTGATTATTTTAAAGATTTTAGGGTAATTTAGATTTTTGATTGGGGGTGCTGTGATGAGAGTACTTTATTTGTTTTATGTGGTATTGGTGGTGTGGATAGAGGGAATATTTGTTTTGAAAATTTTAGTATTGTTAGTTGAAGTGTTAGGATGAGTTGTGTTTCAGTGTTGAATCTTTTTGAGGGGGCTCAGATTTTTTCTAGGTTAAGATTTTTTTCCCTTGGTTGGTGGAGGTATTGTGATTTTATTGATGATATTGGTGGGAATTTGATGCTGTTTGTTTTTTGGTTATTTTATTTTTAGGAATGTGATTTTTGTAGTAGGCCTGGGAGAATTCACTTTATTTCAAAACATACTAATTTAATGATGTAAAGGTTTCCATTTTAACTCCTCAGTGTCTTAGATTTTTTTTTCTTATTTAGTTTTTCCAGAATTTATTGATAATTTAGCAATCAAGCAGGGAGGGAACCCCATTCTTGAAAAGATGGCTATGGAAAAACCTGTGTCTAACAACACGTACCTGACAGAGGGCAACAATTTTGCCGTTATTACAGGGTCAAATACGAGTGGCAAATCAACATTGGCATGGATCTGCCGGAGGAGAGGAGTTTCTGGTGGGCTCCCAGTGGCATCTGATGGAGTGATGGTGAGAGCATCTCATAGGGTCTGGGGGAGCACCTCGATGCACTTGGATGTGGAGCACCGCTTAAAGGAGATGGTGAGGGACAAAGCTTTTTGCCAGGAAGCAGCACCTGAACAGCTGAGCCACTGTGGATTTGCAGGGGTGATCTTTCTCCTTTTCCCTTTTGATTTCACCTTGGCAGTCCCTCCCCGGTGCCCTCAATCTGTCACAAGAATTCCAAGAAAAAAAAAGGCTGAGCAAACAGTGAAAAGAAGGGGTGTAGGTAAGGTGGAGTTCAGGTGTACCCCACTCCAAACCCTAAACAGCAGCCCTGACAGTGCCACCATTTCCCTGAGGCAGCTGCAGGCAGGAACCCTAAAGCAGCAGAGTGCCAGAACCCTCGAGAGCTGCAGGCAGTTCCCTGGTGCTAGGGTCAGCCAGGAGATAGTGGGGGGACGATCCGTAGGGTTGGGGAAACAGGGGGTTTCCCGCCCCGCCCCACCCTGGGCTCTCGGTCCCTCCGCAGCCGGGGATTGCTCCCACCCCTCCTCGAGGCGGCGGTTGGCAGGGCTTCGTGCCTGGCCTCCGCAAAGAGTTCGGCTCTGTCAGCCTCTGCCCTGTCTCAGGGCCAAACTTAGGTAGGGTAGGGAGCAACTGTGGATTGCCTGGTCCGGGCTAATGGACATCTCTTGGGGCCTATGGATAAGGAGCATCCCCGGTTGCAAGCGTAGGGTTCTAACTAAGTTTGTAGGGTTCAGCGGGGGAGCTTGGCAGTGACACAGAGAGGTTGAGGGAGGGCTTCAGAGGTCGAGGGCTGGAGACAAACAGTGAAAATAAAAGGGGTACAGGTTGGGATATAAGGTAGAGTACAGGACTATTCAAACCCTAAACAGCAGCCCTAACAGCGCTCCCGTTTCCCTGAGACAGCTGCAGGCAGGAACCCTAAAGCAGCAGAGTGCCAGAACCCCCGAGAGCTGCAGACAGTACCCCTGGTGCTAGGGTCAGCCAGGAGATAGTGGGGGGACGATCCGTAGGGTTGGGGAAACAGGGGGTTTCCCGCCCCGCCCCACCCTGGGCTCTCGGTCCCTCCGCAGCCGGGGATTGCTCCCACCCCTCCTCGAGGCGGCGGTTGGCAGGGCTTCGTGCCTAGCCTCCGCAAAGAGTTCGGCTCTGTCAGCCTCTGCCCTGTCTCAGGGCCAAACTTAGGTAGGGTAGGGAGCAACTGTGGATTGCCTGGTCCGGGCTAATGGACATCTCTTGGGGCCTATGGATAAGGAGCATCCCTGGTTGCAAGCGTAGGGTTCTAACTAAGTTTGTAGGGTTCAGCGTGGGAGCTTGGCAGTGACACAGAGAGGCTGAGGGAGGGCTTCAGAGGTCGAGGGCTCGAGGGCTGGAGACAAACAGTGAAAATAAAAAGGGTACTGGTTGGGATATAAGGTAGAGTACAGGACTATTCAAACCCTAAACAGCAGCCCTAACAACACTCCCGTTTCCCTGAGACAGCTGCAGGCAGGAACCCTAAAGCAGCAGAGTGCCAGAACCCCCGAGAGCTGCAGGCAGTACCCCTGGTGCTAGGGCCAGCCAGGAAGAGATAGTGGGTGCTAGGGCCTACTACTGTCATATAAGATGGGGTTTCCATCCTTGGGGTACCCTGGGCTCCCTGTCCCTCACTGACTGGAGAGTCTTCCTCCCCTCCTTGAGGTGGTGGTAATTTGGCTGTGTCAGCCAATACTGCTGTGAAGCAAGCCTCTGCCTCCCTGTGGGGTGAAGTCTGCAGCCCATGAACCTGGGCATTCTCTAGAGAAGGTAAGTGCTGGGTTTTCACAGATGTGCCGCTAAGATCCTGCATTGATATTTGGTCTTCTAGATTGTAGCTGACCAGGAGACGACATCCTGGCGATGGCAGGAACTTCCCGGATAGCGCAGTGGCCTTCCAGGGCGTCCTCGTGTGGATCCTCCCCGCCGGGCATCCGAGACCTAAGTCAAAGGCTGCGAATGGCACAGGGGCTGAAAGCGGGGTGCCGGCTTGGGACACGTGACCTGGGATTTTTGAGTCAGCTTTGGGGACGGGGAGGTCCAGGCTGTGGTCCCTTAGGCCACGTGAAGGGAGAGCCTCACATTTGTTCACAGTGCTGAGGTGTGCAGGACAGAGCAGTCCCGGGGCATGTCCCATCACTTGTCCGTCGTGCCTTCTGTGTCTTTTGTGCCTCTCCTGCTGTATGTGCCTCGCCTTATCTCTTCTGGGGGCTTACCAGAAACCCCGGCGTCACTCCTCGCATCTCTGATCTCTGGGCTCCTCAGCCCGACACCATCGAAGCTTTGCCTCAGGATATCTCAGAGGCCTCGGAATCGCGTCTCTCTTTTAAAAGCATCCGATCGGATGTCTTTTAGAGGTCTTGTTCTGAGCTGTGTCAACAGCCGTGCGCCGCGAGGATCCATTGTTGCGGCTTAGGTCTTGAAGAAACGCAGAGATAGGTAGGGGGCTGTGGCCCTCAGATTCTCGGGCATCCGTCTTGGCAGTTGCTGGAGTTTGTCATTCCATCAGCATCTTCTTCCTCCCGGGTTCTGCGAGCTTCATCAGCTCGCCTTCATTCTCACCCGGCTCATCTCGTTCCGCGTTCTCTCGGTCCTTGCGGCCGTTCTTGTGGCCCAGAGTTTTGTCTCCCCATTGTGTCCCCTCGTCTGTTGTCTTGTGTGTCACGGGTGTCTGGGTGTAGTTGTCCCGGAGCTGCTCTGTCCTGCTGCCCAGCCTGGGTGTAGGTGTAAAAGGCCAAGTCCCAGGCCCCTGTAATTTGAAATTTGTCATGTAGGGTGTAGTTGGAGTCTAGAGGGTATTCCTAGATTGACACAAGATGTGTGGAGCTGTGAAGTTACCCTGCAGCACTTTGACTTTTGTCTTAGCTCTCTTTCAGATGCAGACGGATGAAATTGGTGGCAGATCGCCCCATCCAGGGTAAGGGGGTTCCCGCGAGAAGGTAAGTCAATGTTTGTCTTTGCAGGGCAACTGGAACCGGTCACTGTGTTACAGGTCTCCTCTTTGTCTTTATTTTTATGAAGTAGAGCCAGATGGCAGCAGTCAAGGTGAAGTGGGTAAGGTGAGCATTGACCGGTGGAGGGAAGCTGTTGTTATCGCTGGGGTCTCAGTTTCTGGTGCAACGCTAAGCCTCCCATCTTGTTTGCGTGCTTTAGGTGGTCCAGTCGCGTTTCGCTGAGACGTCCTCGCCAACCGGCCGGCACAGCTGCTTCACCGCTCCCGTGAGCCCTGCGGAAGCGTTACGGAACCGTGTGACGGAGCCTTTTCCACGTAAAGGGGCCGTGTGGGTGGCCTTCAGGAACGGGCCGAGGGGTTTCCGTGAGTTGGGGATGCCAGGAGGAGGAGCGAGGGTCCCTTTGAGTTTCAGCAATGCAGCATCACTTTGTCTTCTCTTAACTCAGGCGCGCCCTGTGACGACGGCGTCCGGCTCCCGGCGTGGCCGAAGCGCGTGGCCTCAGGACGTGGCCGTTCACAGGAGACCGTGAGTAGCGGAATTGTCGGGTTTTGGCTGATGCCCTGCAAAGATCAGCCTCTGATTTTGTGTTTTATTTATTGTAGCTGACCGAGAGACGGCAGCCTGGCGATGGCAGGAACTTCCCAGATGGCGAGGCGGCCTTCCTTGGCACTCCATGTGGATCCTCCCCGCTGGGCATCCGAGAGCTGAGTCGGAGGCTGCAAATTGCAGAGGGGCTGAAATCGGGGTGCCGGGTCGGGACTCTGGACCTGGGGTTATGGAGTCAGCTTTGGGGACGGGGAGGTCCAGGCTGTGGCCCCTTAGGCCACGTGAAGGGAGAGCCTCACATTTGTTCACAGTGCTGAGGTGTGCAGGACAGAGCAGTCCTGGGGCGTGTCCCATCACTTGTCCATCGTGCCTTCTGTGTCTTTTGTGCCTCTCGTGTTGTACGTGCCTTGCCTTATCTCTTCTGGGGGCTTACCAGAAACCCCGGCGTCACTCCTCGCGTCTCGGATCTCTGGGCTCCTCAGCCCGACACCATCGAAGCTTTGCCTCAGGATATCTCAGAGGCCTCGGAATCGCGTCTCTCTTTTAAAAGCATCCGATCGGATGTCTTTTAGAGGTCTTGTTCCGTGCTGTGTCAACAGCCGTGCGCCGCGAGGATCCATTGTTGCGGCTTAGGTCTTGAAGAAACGCAGAGATAGGTAGGGGGCTGTGGCCCTCAGATTCTCGGGCATCCGTCTTGGCAGTTGCTGGAGTTTGTCATTCCGTCAGCATCTTCTTCCTCCCGGGTTCTGCAAGCTTCATCAGCTCGCCTTCATTCTCACCCGGCTCATCTTGTTCCGCGTTCTCTCGGTCCTTGCGGCCGTTCTTGTGGCCCAGAGTTTTGTCTCCCCGTTGTGTCCCCTCGTCTGTTGTCTTGTGTGTCACGGGTGTCTGGGTGTAGTTGTCCCGGAGCTGCTCTGTCCTGCTGCCCAGCCTGGGTGTAGGTGTAAAAGGCCAAGTCCCAGGCCCCTGTAATTTGAAATTTGTCATGTAGGGTGTAGTTGGAGTCTAGCAGGTGTTCCTAGATTGACACAAGATGTGTGGAGCTGTAAAGTTACCCTGCAGCACTTTGACTTTTGTCTCAGCTTTCTTTCAGATGCGGACGGATGAAATCGGTGGCAGAGCGCCCCATCCAGGGTAAGGGGGTTCCCGCGAGAAGGTAAGTCAATGTTTGTCTTTGCAGGGCAACTGGAACCGGTCACTGTGTTACAGGTCTCCTCTTTGTCTTTATTTTTAGGAAGTAGAGCCAGCTAGCAGCAGTCAAGGCGAAGTGGGCAAGGTGAGCATTGACCGGTGGAGGGAAGCTGTTGTTATCGCTGGGCTCTCAGTTTCTGGTGCTATGCCAAGCGTCCCTTCTTGTTTGCGTGCTTTAGGTGGTCCAGTCGCATTTCTCCGCGATCCCCTCCCCAACCGGCCGGCACAGCTGCTTCACCGCTCCCGTGAGCCCGGCGGAAGCTTTACGGAACCGTGTGATGGAGCCTTCTCCACGTAAAGGGGCCGTGTGGGTGGCCTTCAGGAACGGGCCGAGGGGTTGCCGTGAGTTGGGGATGTCGGGAGGAGGAGCGAGGGTCCCTTTGAGTTTCAGCAATGCCGCATCACTTTGTCTTCTCTTAACTCAGGCGCGCCCTGCGACGACGGCGTCCGGCTCCCGGCGTGGCCGAAGCGCGCGGCCTCAGGACGTGGCCGTGTGCAGGAGACCGTGAGTAGCGGAATTGTCGGGTTTTGGCTGATGCCCTGCAGAGATCAGCCTCTGATTTTGTGTTTTATTTATTGTAGCTGACCGAGAGACGGCAGCCTGGCGATGGCAGGAACTTACCAGATGGCGAGGCGGCCTTCCTTGGCACTCCACGTGGATCCTCCCCGCCGGGCATCTGAGAGCTAAGTCGAAGGCTATGAATTGCAGAGGGGCTGAAAGTGGGGTGCCGGGTCAGGACTCTGGACCTGGGATTTTTAAGTCAGCTTTGGGGATGGGGAGGTCCAGGCTATGGCCCCTTAGGCCACATGAAGGGAGAGCCTCACTTTTGTTCACAGTGCTGAGGTGCGCAGGACAGAGCAGTCCCGGGGCGTGTCGTATCACTTGTCCGTCGTGCCTTCTGTGTCTTTTGTGCCTCTCCTGTTGTACGTGCCTTGCCTTATTTCTTCTGGGGGCTTACCAGAAACCCCGGCGTCACTCCTCGCATCTCGGATCTCTGGGCTCTTCAGCCCGACACCATCGAAGCTTTGCCTCAGGAGCTCGCAGAGGCCTTGGAATCGCGTCTGTTTTGGAAAGCATCCGATCGGATGTCTTTTAGAGGTCTTGTTCCGAGCTGTGTCAACAGCCGTGCGCCGCGAGGATCCATTGCTGCGGCTTAGGTCTTGAAGAAACGCAGAGATAGGTAGAGGACTGTGGCCCTAAAATTCTCGGGCATCCGTCTTGGCAGTTGCTGGAGTTTGTCATTCCGTCAGCATCTTCTTCCTCCCGGGTTCTGCGAGCTTCATCAGCTCGCCTTCATTCTCACCCGGCTCATCTCGTTCCGCGTTCTCTCGGTCCTTGCGGCCGTTCTTGTGGCCCAGAGTTTTGTCTCCCCGTTGTGTCCCCTCGTCTCTTGTCTTGTGTGTCACGGGTGTCTGGGTGTAGTTGTCCCGGAGCTGCTCTGTCCTGCTGCCCAGCCTGGGTGTAGGTGTGAAAGGCCAAGTCCCAGGCCCCTGTAATTTGAAATTTGTCATGCAGGGTGTAGTTGGAGTCTAGCGGGTGTTCCTAGATTGACACAAGATGTGTGGAGCTGTGAAGTTACCCTGCAGCACTTTGACTTTTGTCTCAGCTTTCTTTCAGATGCGGACGGATGAAATCGGTGGCAGATCGCCCCATCCAGGGTAAGGGGGTTTCCTCGAGAAGGTAAGTCAATGTTTGTCTTTGCAGGGCAACTGAACCGGTCACTGTGTTACAGGTCTCCTCTTTGTCTTTATTTTTAGGAAGTAGAGCCAGATGGCAGCAGTCAAGGTGAAGTGGGCAAGGTGAGCATTGACCGGTGGAGGGAAGCTGTTGTTATCGCTGGGGTCTCAGTTTCTGGTGCAACGCTAAGCCTCCCATCTTGTTTGCGTGCTTTAGGTGGTCCAGTCGCGTTTCGCTGAGACGTCCTCGCCAACCAACCGGCCGGCACAGCTGCTTCACCGCTCCCGTGAGCCCTGCGGAAGCGTTACGGAACCGTGTGACGGAGCCTTTTCCACGTAAAGGGGCCGTGTGGGTGGCCTTCAGGAACGGGCCGAGGGGTTGCCGTGAGTTGGGGATGTCGGGAGGAGGAGCGAGGGTCCCTTTGAGTTTCAGCAATGCAGCATCACTTTGTCTTCTCTTAACTCAGACGCGCCCTGTGACGACGGCGTCCGGCTCCCGGCGTGGCCGAAGCGCGTGGCCTCAGGACGTGGCCGTTCACAGGAGACCGTGAGTAGCGGAATTGTTGGGTTTTGGCTGATGCCCTGCAAAGATCAGCTGCTGATTTTGTTTTATTTATTGTAGCTGACCCAGAAGACAGCAGCCTGGCGATGGCAGGAACTTCCCAGATGGCGAGACGCCCTTCCTTGGTGCTCCATGTGGATCCACCCTGCCGGGCATCCAAGAGCCAAGTCGAAGGCTGCGAATTGCAGAGGGGCTGAAAGCGGGGTGCCGGGTCGGGACTCTGGACCTGGGATTTTTAAGTCAGCTTTGGGGATGGGGAGGTCCAGGCTATGGCCCCTTAGGCCACGTGAAGGGAGAGCCTCACTTTTGTTCACAGTGCTGAGGTGCGCAGGACAGAGCAGTCCCGGGGCGTGTTGTATCACTTGTCCGTCGTGCCTTCTGTGTCTTTTGTGCCTCTCCTGTTGTCTGTGCCTCGCCTTATCTCTTCTGGGGGCTTACCAGAAACCCCGGCGTCACTCGTACTATCTCCGATCTCTGGGCTCCTCAGCCCGACACCATCGAAGCTTTGCCTCTGGAGCCCTCAGAGGCCTCGGAATCGCGTCTCTCTTTTAAAAGCATCCGATCGGATGTCTTTTAGAGGTCTTGTTCCGAGCTGTGTCAACAGCCGTGCGCCGCGAGGATCCATTGTTGCGGCTTAGGTCTTGAAGAATTGGTAGGGGGCTGTGGCCCTCAGATTCTCGGGCATCCGTCTTGGCAGTTGCTGGAGTTTGTCATTCCGTCAGCATCTTCTTCCTCCCGGGTTCTGCGAGCTTCATCAGCTCGCCTTCATTCTCACCCGGCTCATCTTGTTCCGCGTTCTCTCGGTCCTTGCGGCCATTCTTGTGGCCCAGAGTTTTGTCTCCCCGTTGTGTCCCCTCGTCTGTTGTCTTGTGTGTCACGGGTGTCTGGGTGTAGTTGTCTCGGAGCTGCTCTGTCCTGCTGCCCAGCCTGGGTGTAGGTGTAAAAGGCCAAGTCCCAGGCCCCTGTAATTTGAAATTTGTCATGTAGGGTGTAGTTGGAGTCTAGCGGGTGTTCCTAGATGGACACAAGATGTGTGGAGCTGTGAAGTTACCCTGCAGCACTTTGACCTTAGCTCTCTTTCAGATACGGACGGATGAAATCGGTGGCAGAGCGCCCCATCCAGGGTAAGGGGGTTCCCGCGAGAAGGTAAGTCAATGTTTGTCTTTGCAGGGCAGCTGGAACCGGTCACTGTGTTATAGGTCTCCTCTTTGTCTTTATTTTTAGGAAGTAGAGCCAGCTAGCAGCAGTCAAGGCGAAGTGGGCAAGGTGAGCATTGACCGGTGGAGAGAAGCTGTTGTTATCGCTGGGCTCTGAGTTTCTGGTGCAACGCCAAGCATCCCTTCTTGTTTGCGTGCTTTAGGCGGTCCAGTCTCTTTTTGTTGAGACCCCCTCGCCAACCGGCCGGCACAGCTGCTTCGCCTCTCCCGTGAGCCCTACGGAAGCGTTACGGGACTGTCTGATGAAGCCTTGGCCTTTTCCACTTAAAGGGGCCGTGTGGGTGGCCTTCAGGAACGGGCCGAGGGGTTGCCGTGAGTTGGGGATGTCGGGAGGAGGAGCGAGGGTCCCTTTGAGTTTCAGCAATGCCGCATCACTTTGTCTTCTCTTAACTCAGGCGCGCCCTGTGACGACGGCGTCCGGCTCCCGGCGTGGCCGAAGCGCGTGGCCTCAGGATGCGGCCGTTCACAGGAGACCGTGAGTAGCGGAATTGTTGGGGTTTGGCTGATGCCCTGCAAAAATCAGCCGCTGATTTTGTGTTTTATTTATTGTAGCTGACAGAGAGACGACAGCCTGGCGATGGCAGGAACTTCCCAGATGGCGAGCTGGCCTTCCTTGCCGCCCCATGTGGATCCTCCCCGCCGGGCGTCTGAGAGCTAAGTCGACGGCTACGACCCACAGAGGGGACGAAAGCGGAGTGCCAGGTCCGGACTTGTGACCTGGGATTTTTGAGTCAGCTTTGGGGATGGGGAGGTCCAGGCTGTGGCCCCTTAGGCCTCATGAAGGGAGAGCCTCGTTTTTGCTCACAGTGCTGAGGTGTGCAGGACAGAGCAGTCCCGGGGTGTGTCATGTCACTTGTCCATCGTGCTGTGTCTTTTGTGCCTCTTGTGTTGTACGTGCTTCGCCTTATGCCTTCCAGGGGCTTACCAGAAACCCTGGCATCACTCCTCGCATCTCCCATTTCTGGCTTCCTCGGCCTGGCACCATCAAAGCTTTGCATCGGGTGCTCTCAGGGGCCTTGGCATTGCATCTCTCTTTTAAAAGCATCCGAGCGGATGTCTTTTAGAGGTCTTGTTCCGAGCTGTGTCAACAGCCGTGCGCCGCGAGGATCCATTGTTGCGGCTTAGGTCTTGAAGAAACGCAAAGATTGGTAGGGGGCTGTGGCCCTCAGATTCTCGGGCATCCGTCTTGGCAGTTGCTGGAGTTCGTCATTCCATCAGCATCTTTTTCCTCCCGGGTTCTGCAAGCTTCATCAGCTCGCCTTCATTCTCACCCGGCTCATCTCGTTCCGCGTTCTCTCGGTCCTTGAGGCCATTCTTGTGGCCCAGAGTTTTGTCTCTCCGTTGTGTCCCCTCGTCTGTTGTCTTGTGTGTCACGGGTGTCTGGGTGTAGTTGTCCCGGAGCTGCTCTGTCCTGCTGCCCAGCCTGGGTGTAGGTGTAAAAGGCCAAGTCCCAGGCCCCTGTAATTTGAAATTTGTAATGTAGGGTGAGTTGGAGTGTAGCGGGTGTTCCTAGATGGACACAAGGTGGCTGGAGCTGTGAAGTTATCCTTCAGCTCTTTGAGTTGTGTCTTAGCTTTCTAAGCATTACATTATTCACTGCCCGATGTGGGGTTCAAAAGAGTAAGAAAAACCTATACTAATTACGTTATATTGGTACTTCCTGTGTGCTGGGAAAAAGGACTGTGGGATAAAGGACTTTGTAATGGTGTTCCTTAAGTTCATGTCTCTCAGGGTGGAGGCCTTCATGTAGTTCTAGTCTCTGAGCTTTTTTTGAGGTTTTAATCTACTTGTCCAGAAATGGATTACTTGTATTTATTTCTATTTTATGGCTATCTATCTTCATTTGTTTATTATAGATGTGTATATTTTCATTTCTATATTATTCATTTAAATGCCATGCCTGTAAGTAAATAAAAAACAAAAAGTCCCTTGATTTAAATATTTTTCATACCTATTTCTATCATATTGAACTTCTTTTTTTACACACCTAGATATAATACACAACAGATATTAAAATATATTATATTAGCATCTATCCATATGGTTTTCATACTGAATATTAATCTACTTGTCTAGATTTGGATTACTTGTATTTATTTCTTTTTTCTTTCTCTCTAACTCTCTCTCTATATATATCTATCTAGCTCCCCTATATTTACTTTTACATGTATATATTTATATATATCTCTTTCTAATGTTCTGCTTTTTGAAATTTGCATTTCTTTCTCTTTGAAACTCTACCCATTCATTCAGCTAAAAGGTCAGAATGACAAAAATATAAAGCCCTGGTGAACCCCGAGTGCAGAACGCGCTCGTCGCTCTGGAACTTAGGCACAGAAATTTCTTTCGGTGCATTTTAGTGCCTCATGGATGCACAGATGTGTTTTATACACTCACATTTTACAGGGAAGTAAGAGGTGGAAAAACAAAAGCCACTTTCTTAACCCTAAGCCGTTCCTGACATAACAAAACCCTAAAGACGGCGTGCACAGAGAGGGGGTTTCTTTCCAAGGGAATTTAGAGAGATCCATTCCTGTTCCTTGCCAATGCCTACCGTAAAAACCAGAACAGCTCCACAGGTTTTTGGATTCTGCATCCAGCCCTCGCAGGGAATTTCCTGGCAGCTCGGGGTCCCCTCTGGGCAAGGGTACCCGGCACGAGCCCTCCCCATTCCCCGCTCACCTTGCTCCTCCAGCGCAGCGCCTGCCTCCCTCTGCCGGGGACCTCGGCGTGCCCCAAGGGACACGGGAGCCCCCCAGTCCCCACCCCGTCCCCCTCAGCCTTTGCTCCTCACCCCCAAAGAAGGCACAGAACAACTCCAACTGCCCTGGACAGCAGCACCCTGCTTTATTGGAAGCCCTTCTAGGACTAGACCCCCTCCCAAAAAGGAGCTGTGCTGCAACAAGAAAAGGGGTGCCCTGGCTGCGGGCACTTCTGCACCACCGTGAGTCCAGAAAAACCCAAAATCACCGGAATTTAACCCAAAAAATCCTCAGATCCAAAAAAAACCCTGTGAAAATTGGGTAAAATATGCAAAAACGGCAAAAAATCCCATAAAAATCCTGAGTTTTGGGGGTCAAACAGCACTGCTACCCCGGCTGCGGGCACTTCTGCACTGCCGTGAGTCCAGAAAAACCCAAAATCCCAGGAATTTCATCCAAAAGAATCCTCAAATCAAAAAAAAAAACCCCAAAAATCCCATAAAATACGAGAAAACGGCAAAAAATCCCATAAAAATCCTGAATTTTGGGGTCAAACAGCACTGCTACCCTGGCTGCGGGCACTTCTGCACTACTGTGAGTCCAGAAAAACCCAAAATCACCGGAATTTAACCCAAAAACTACCCCAATCCAAAAAGAACCCCGTGAAAATCCCATGAAATACGAAAAAATTGCGAAAAATCCCTGGAAAAATCCTAAAAAATCTACAAAAAATATCATAAAATACAAGAAAATTCTGTAAAAATCCCCAAATCCCCCAAAACTGCCCCAAATCCCCTTCAGGATCTTTGGGAGCCTCAATTTGTGCCTTTTAGGGATCAGTTTGGGGGATTTGGGAGGTTTTTTGGAGATTTTTGGTTGATTTCAGGGTATTTCAGGGTGATTTTGAGTGATTTTGGGTTATTTCAGTTTGATTTTAGGTGACTTCAGGGTGATTTTGGTTGACTAGGCTGATTTTGGGGAGTTTCAGGCGGATTTCGGGTGACTTCAGTTTGGTTTTGGTGTATTTTAGGCTGATTTTGAGTGATTTTGGTGCATTTCAGGCCAATTTTGGTTGATTTCAGGGTGATTTCTGGTGATTTCAGGCTGTTTTTTTGCTGATTTTGGTGTGCTTGAGACTGATTTTGGGGTGTTTCAGGTTGATTTCAGTTGATTTCAGGGTGATTTTGAGGGATTTTGGGGCGTTTCATGGCAATTTTTGGGTATTTTGGGGTGTTTCAGGCTGATTTTGAGTGATTTTGGGGTACTTCAGGCTGATTTGGGGTTATTTCAGGCTGATTTTGGTTGATTTCAGGGTGGTTTTGGGTGATTTTGGGCTACTTCAGGCTGTTTTTTTGCCGTTTTTTCACCGATTTTTGCTGATTTTTGCTGATTTTGTGCCGATTTCTGGATTTTAGGGCACATTTCTCGAATGCCACCCTGACGTGCGCATCGGGCGCCGTTTCCACCGGGGCTGCGTCTCCTGCCTGGGGTGTCTCATCTTCTGTCCCCAAACCCCCCAAAACTGCCCCAAATCCCCCAAAACTGCCCCAAATCTCCTTCAGGATCTTTGGGAACCTCAATTTTGATCCCGGTGACGTTGTCCCTGCCCCGCACCCGGTGATGTCATCACCGGTTTTGTGATGTCATCGTCAGCCCGGTGATGTCATAGTGTTCCCTGTGATGTCACCTTCTCTCCCCACGTGACGTCACGTGTCCCGCCCGGTGACGTCATCCGCACTCCGTGATGTCATCGCCAGCTCGTGACGTCACCGCCCCTGTGTGACGTCACAAGCCCCCCCAATGTATGACGTCACCACCCCCCCGTGTCTGACATCACCGCACCCCCCCATATGATGTCACCACCCCCGTGTATGACGTCACCATGTCCCCCGTGTATGACGTCACGGCGCTGCTGTTGATGGCATCATGGCGGCCCCGTTGATTACGTCACTGCGGCCCCGTGTATGACATCACGGCTCTGCCGTCGATGACGTCACGGCTCTGCCGTCGATGACGTCACGGCTCTGCCGTCGATGACGTCACGGCGCGGTCGTCGATGACGTCACGGCGCGGTCGTCGATGACGTCACTGCGTCCCCTGTCAATGACGTCACAGGAGGAGGATGGCTCCACCTGCCTGCACCACGCGGCCAAGAACGGGAACCTGGAGATGGTGGAGCTGCTGCTGGGAACCGGACAGGTGGACGTCAACGCCCAGGTGAGTGGTCAGTGAGTGACCACTGAGTGTCCACTCACTGTCCTGAGTGTTCTGAGTGAGCCCTGAGTGTGTCCTGAGTGTGTGAGTGTCCACTCTGTGTTTCCCTGCTGGGAACTGGACAGGTGGACGTCAACGCCCAGGTGAGAGGTCAGTGAGTGACCCCTGAGTGTCCACTCACTGTCCTGAGTGACCCCTGAGTGTGTGAGTGTCCCCTGAGTGTCCCCTGAGTGTCCACTCACTGTGTCCTGAGTGACCCCTGAGTGTCCACTCAGTGTCCGGAGTGTCCTGGCAGTAGTCAGAGGGTCAGGGCTGCTCTGGGACTGTTTTTGGGCTGTTTAGGGGTTGTTTTTCGGGTGTTTTTTTGGCTGTTTTAGGGCTGTTTTGGGGGTTGTTTTGGGGCTGTTTTTGTGCTGTTTTTGGGGTGTTTTGGGGTGATTTTGGGTGTCTGGAGGTGGCGCTGACCCCTGGATGACCCCTCAGGACAACGGCGGCTGCACCCCGATCATTTAGGCGGCCGAGCACAAACACATTGAGGTCATTCGGCGACCGCTGACCCGAGGGGCCGACGTCACCCTGACCGACAACGTGAGCGCACCTGGGGACACCTGGGGGGACCTGAGACACACCTGGGGACCCCTGGACACACCTGGGGACACCTGGACACACCTGGGGACAGCTGGGGACACACCTGGGGACACCTGGGGGGACCTGAGACACACCTGGGAACACCAAAACCACACCTGGGGACAGCTGAGATACACCTGGGGACACCTAGTGACACCAGGGGGCCACCTGGGGACAACTGGGGCCACCTGGGGACAGCTGAGACACACCTGGGGACAGCTGAGGAACATCTGGGGAACATCTGAGATACCTGAGACACACCTGGGGACACCTGGAGAACATCTGGGAGACATTTGGGGACACCTAGGGGGACCTGAGACACATCTGGGGACACCAAAACCACACCTGGGGACAGCTGAGATACAGCTGGTGACACCTGGGGACACCTGGGGACAGCTGAGACACACCTGGGGACAGCTGGGGAACATCTGAGATACCTGAGACACACCTGGGGACACCTGGAGAACATCTGGGAGACATTTGGGGACACCTGGGGGGACCTGGGGACACCTGGGGACAGCTGGGACACACCTGGGGACACACCTGGAACCCAGTCTAGAACCCGGTCCAGAACAGTCTAGAACTCAATCTAGAACCCAATCTAGAACAATCTAGAACCCAGTCTAGAACGCTCTAGAACCCAGTCCAGAACAATCTAGACCACGATCTAGAACACTCTAGAACCCAATCTAGAATGCTCTAGACCACAGTCTAGCACAATCTAGAACGTGGTCTAGAACACTCTAGAACCCAGTCTAGAACAATCTAGAACACTCCAGAACAATCTAGAACCCAGTCTATTACTCGATCTAGAACAATCTAGAGCACGTTCTAGAAACACACCTGGGCACACCTGGGGACACCTGAGATACCTGGGATACACCTGGGGACACACCTGGGGACACACCTGGGGACACCTGGGATAGAAGGAACACACCTGGGCACACCTGAGGGTACCTGGGGGGGGTACCTGGGAACATACCTGGGGACACCTGGGATAGAGAGGATACATCTGGGACACACCTGGGGACACCTGGGGACAGCTGGGGACACCTGGGGGTACCTGGGACACACCTGGGATGGAGAGGATACATCTGGAACTCACCTGGGGGGAGCTGGGGACATCTGGGGACACCTGGGCACACCTGGGATAGAAGGAACACACCTTATTGGGTTTTGTTTATTGGATGTAGGGGTTCAGATGGGGTAGGGTTGGTTTGTTTAGCTGAGTTTGGGGTGTTAATTAGGTGGCTTTTGTTAGATGCAGTTTTCAATTTTTGAAAGTTTTTTTATTGAGTGGTTTTAAGGTGATTTTTAGTAATTGATGGTATAATTTTATTTTGTTTGTAGTTGGTGTATAAAAAAGTATATGTTCTATTTATTTAATGTTGTCTTTTTTAGTTTAGGTGTTGATGATAAGTTTGGATTTCTTTCTGTAGTGTGTTTCTTATTAGTTTTACTTCTGGGGACACAGGCATTTATATGGTGGATTTTTAGAGGTATATTTTTGGGGGTGATTTTTTTAACATTTTAGTAGTTTAGATCGATTTTTTATGTTTTTCATTAGGTATTATTTTTTTTATTGAGTATTGTAATTATGTATTAGTATAAAGGTAGAGCTTTGGGTTTTTTTTTAACTATTGCTTAGTTGAGTGGTTTTGAGTTCAGTGCATCGGTCTGATTATTTTTTAATAGTTGGTGTGATTTGTTGTGTGGAGTTCAGTAGGGTTGCTTTTTATTTACGTTTAACTTTGCTGATGTGATAAGAACTGTTAGTGACAGAGCATAGCATCTGTTTTTGCCGGTAGTCGGTTGTACGGTGTGGGTTTTGTTTGTGTTACCTGTTTTGGGGTTTTTTTTGTTAATGAGATTAAAGTTTTTATTTTGGGGTTGCGATTAAATTAAAAATTTTAGGGCAATTTAGATTTTTGACACGGATGCACTGTGATGAGAGTACATTAGTTGTTTTATGTGGTATTGGGGGTTTAGATAGGGGGAATATTTGTTTTGAAAATTTGTTTTGGTATTGTTAGTTGAAGTGTTAGGATGAGTTGTGTTTCAGTGTTGAATCTTTTTGAGGGGGTTCAGATTTTTTCTAGGTTAAGATTTTTTTTCCCTTAGTTGGTGGAGGTACTGTGATTTTATTGATGACATTGATGGGAATTTGATGCTGTTTGTTTTTTGGTTATTTTATTTTTAGGAATTTGATTTTTGCAGTAGGCCTGGAAGAATTCACTTTATTTCAAAACATACTAGTTTAATGATATAAAGGTTTCCATATTAACTCCTCAGTGTCTTAGATTTTTTTTCTTATTTAGTTTTTCCAGAATTTATTGATAATTTAGCAATCAAGCAGGGATGGCACCCAGTTCTTGAAAAGATGGCTATGGAAAAACCTGTGTCTAACAACACGTACCTGACGGACGGCAACAATTTTGCCGTTATTACAGGGCCAAATTCGAGTGGCAAATCAACATCGGCATGGAATGCCGGAGGAGAGGAGTTTCTGGTGGGCTCCCAGTGACATCTGATGGAGTGACTTTGTCTCTTTATGGACTTTGAGATTTGGGTTCTTTTTCCCTTTGAACTGAAGATTGATGAGAGGGAGCATGGTTTTCTCTCGTTCGGTCTCAGTTGTTTATTTTTTGTTATCAGCATTACAAGGTACAAGGAGTTATGTGCACTACGATAGAAAAGGGGTAAAATGGCTAACAAAGATCTTCTTCAAGGTCTTTTATATGTCCATTTACCCAATTAACAGGTGCCAACTAAATTATTTTTCTTGGTGACCCAATGACCCAACACCTGTGTGCTGCACTCTGACATTTTCTACCCAATCACCTACTACTACCCAAACACCCCTAGGAGAAGAACATGAAGAAGAAAGAAGGACAAGAGACAACACCCTAAATCCTCCATCTTGTCTCCTGTTCTCTAAACTACTTTTTCACCCAGTGATTTAAGAAACTTTCTAATCTACACATTTACACATTTCCTATCTAACTTTAACATTTGTTTTCATGTGTCACCATGAAAACATGCACATGAATTTCATATTATATGAAATTCAGTGTTTCCTTGAATCCTAGAACTAAATATTAAAAACAAGGGCCCACACTCTGTATCTCAGACTCCAACATCTGCCCCTCTCTTTTCAAAAAAAAAAACCAAAAAAACAATAAAGAAAATCAACCTAAATCTTTTATTGGATTACTTTTCAAGAAGGGTTATTTTTCCTTCACTCATGTTTTAACAAATGAGGCTTTACAATATTCATTTTCCCACTTTTTCACACGAAACGCAAAGTTCATCGCTCTTGCACGCAGGATCAAAGGTGTTCAGCCGTCAACTGCGGTCTCGATACGGTTCACATCTGCGTGCTCGCTCTTCCGCTCTTTGGGCCGTCTGTTTGTCTCTGCAGCTGATGAGTTTCCAGGTTCTTCTCTAGGATGTTACTTCTGCTTTAAACCTGTGAATACATAAACATACACTTTCCTCCAAATTATTAATTGAAATGAATTTTTTAATCTTTTTGCTTCTGAACTTTTGACCAGAACCAAAGAATTCTCTCTCAACTTGGCTTGAGTCTTGTTAGAACAATACCTGATAATTGATGGAACTGGCTTCGTAAAAGACTTGTTTAAAAAGGACCGTTCAAGAATTATTTGCAATAGATATAAGATCTTTACACTTTTTCCAAAATTTAAGATATATAAGGTTTTTATACTTCTGAGGCATAGCCTTGGCTCCCCCCCTTTTTTTGTAATTAAGCAAGGTATTTGGTTTTTTTGTTATGACAATGAAAAACCATCAAATTAAAACACTTGCACATGTATACACATATAGGAAATAACACTTTTACAGAAATCAAAAACTTATTAAGAAGATTCATAATTAATATTATGCAATATTAAACTTATCTGAATAATCTGTAATATGAATTACTAAATATACTAAATATATACTCTCATCCCAGAGTCTGTCACTGCTGATAAATCAAGGGAAGATTGGAAAATCATGTCCGGATAACAATTCTCCAAGCCCAAGGTAAAAATCCAGCTGCTATATTAATTCACTAATTGCCAAGTCCAATTGACCTGAGTATTGTTTTGATGCAGAAAACTTCTGGGTTTATTGGTAAATTCTCCATCCAGGTAAAGTCAAGGCTTGGCCAGAGCCTAAGGTTTAAACTGGAAAGATGTCTCTGAAGTAATTTTCAAAGCAAGGGGTTTAAAAATAGCAGCTATAAGATGCTTAAAACACAGCAAACTTTTAAAAGGCATTTGTATAAAACAATGATCAGATGTCTTAGGTAATTGACTAATTAAACCATTCAGTAGTTAATTTAATCTGAAGTTTCTTTCATAACCCTTGACTTTCAACCATGACACATTTTCTTAGAATTCTGGAAACTAAAATAATAAAGCTACATTGGATTAGGTAAACGCAAATCTTCTTAAACAAGGAAAAGAGTAAAAACCAAGACAAAAAAACTCTGTATAGAAGCAGCTGCATAACTTATTTACCAAGATGCATCTGTAGTGAGAAAACAAAAAAATCTCAAATGACATGTGTCTAAAAGGTAATTACACAAAGATATATCAAAATATGTATAAAGCTGCCTGTAAATACAATGACACTTTATAGATAATGCTCATCATAGAAATCTATAAATTTACATTATAGAATGAATATGTCATCAGTGAGTGTCTGAGGAAATCAAGATAATAAATTTAAAATATTCACGTCTTAGTGACTAAAAATGAATTAAAGTGAAAAACTTTTAAATTTTTTGTAAATAACAATCACTAAGTTTTTTATGCAACTTATAGAAAACTAAAACTCTAGAGATTATAACAAACAATAGAACTTCTAATGAAATCACGGGTGTCACAAATTGCATTCACCTCTATTCTTAAGCAGGTGTTCACCGGTGTTCTGTCACCACTGTTTCAGTTGTAATTATCTTCATCTCTATAGGAAAATAACTATGCATTTTAAACAAATATCTTCAATAAAACATAAAGCAATTTAAATTTTAACTTGTTAAAAAATAATTATGATAAAAGGAAGTAACAAAACTTAACGTCAAAAAATACTAAAGTTATAACTTAAGTAAAAACCACTCAAACTTAAACATAGTGAAATTTAACTTTGCTTAATCTCATTAACACAATCTATATTAGATGAAAACACAACTTAATCTTACTCTGTTATTATAAAAAAAGGCAATTAAAAGTTTGGTATACACTTCTTTGAACACAATATAACAGGAATATTGATTCACTATAGAGATTATAGGGATGCAACAAATTTATCACCATTCTATGTTATCTGGTTTTGAGAATAACTTATAATAACTGCACATGTTATTAAAAATACCATTCGTAACAAGAATTTGCTTGGTATATGCTTAAATTTGTTAGGATTTTTAGAATTCAGTTTTACTAGAGAAAAAATACAACACCACAGATTTGGTAATTTGCGATTCAGCTTTTGTAGTACTTTTCAGAAACATTAAGTTTAACTTTTTAAACTAAAATCTAAAATCCAAATTGGTATATATGCTGTTATACAGGTTTGGTTTTGTTTTTTTTTTTTTTATAACAAAAGGACTCACATTAAAATTTCTTTATTAAAATTGTAAAAAAAATACCAAGCAAATGGGTAATATACGGTTAATATAACTTTGAGATTACTGAAAACTGTATTGAACTAAATCTACAATACACTTATTGTCCTAGTTTAGGGCAAATTAGGGAGGAAAACTCCAAATGGGGATTTCCCCAGGGAAATGCCCCTCCTCACTTTCTGGTCCGGGAAAAGAAAGAAAAAAAATTCTTTGGAGAGAAGTGGAAAAAGCTGTTTATTTAACAGAAATTGAGTAATATTAAATAATAATAAAACCTCTCACTGTTCGATGGGATGGCAAGTCTAGGAAGAAAAGTCCTTTTCATGTGGTGTAGCTCGGCTCGCTCAGGTTCTTATCAGTCCCTCCGGCGCTGGAAAGTGCCAAAGCCCAGGCCCTGGTGGGCCACAGGCTTGTGAGCTCCCGGGGTTCGGCTGGGTGTTCAGTCCAGAGCAGGCTTGCACCGATCCAGGAAAAAACGGGAAAAAACAAAGGTCCAGGGAACTCCTCTGCCTCAGCTAGCTAAAGCTAACTAAAAGCCAGGGAGAAGCTCTGTCCCGCTGTCTGTCCGTGCTGCAGACAACACAGTCCAGGAGCGAGATGTGTGGGAGTTATATTTTCTTTAACACAAACTGCGGCTTCTTCTACCCCCCCCTCTTGCTCTCAGAGCCAGTTTTAAAGGTGCAGAACTTAATATATAACATAAACCAGACGATTGGGGATACCAGTATCATAAAGTTACCTCAGGACATTCCACCCCTTATCCCCATATCGTCAACTTATTATCAAAGTTAATATATATATTTTTTAACTTTACAACACATACATTATATACAGACAAGGGAATTAATTCATGATCTTCACCCAACCATCAGATCTTCCTGAGGTACACATTGTGTTGTTCTGTCTTTCCGCATTATCCACTATGTGCAACCCGGTCCCTGAGCAAAAACAACCCCACGAATGGGTTTGTCTGCACTCGAAGTAGAATTGATCCAAACTGTCTTTCCTAACAAACCTCTGAGGTGTACCGCTGGGACTTTGTCTCCGTCTACTATATGTAGGGTCTCGGATTGGGCTGGTCCTGCTCGGTTGGTGGAACCTCGGGTGTTAACTATCCAGGTGGCTTTTGTTAGATGCTGCTCCCAATTTTTGAAAGATCCCCCACCCAACGCTTTCAAGGTAGTCTTTAACAGTCCATTGTACCTCTCTACTTTCCCTGCAGCCGGTGCATGGTAGGGGATATGGTACACCCACTCAATGCCATGTTCCCTAGCCCAGCTGTTTATAAGGTTATTCTTGAAATGAGTCCCATTGTCTGACTCAATCCTCTCAGGGGTGCCGTGCCTCCAAAGGACCTGCTTTTCAAGTCCCAGGATGGTGTTCCGGGCAGTGGCATGAGGCACAGGGTAGGTTTCCAACCATCCAGTGGTGGCTTCTACCATCGTGAGCACGTAGCGCTTTTCTTGGCGGGTTTGGGGCAGTGTGATGTAGTCAATCTGCCAGGCCTCCCCATACTTGTATCTGGACCCCCGCCCACCGTACCAGAGGGGCTTCAACCGCTTGGCCTGCTTGATCGTGGCACACGTCTCACAGTCATGGATAACCTGAGAAATGCTGTCCATGGTTAAATCCACCCCTCGGTCTCGTGCCCACTTATAGGTGGCATCTCTATCCTGATGACCTGAGGCGTCATGGGCCCATCGAGCTAGGAACAACTCTCCCTTGTGTTGCCAATCTAAGTCTGTCTTTGACACCTCTATCTTTGCAGCCTGATCCACCTGCTCATTGTTTCGGTGCTCTTCATTAGCCCTACTCTTGGGGACATGGGCATCTACATGACGGACCCTCACAGACAGTTTCTCTACCCTGGTGGCGATGTCTTTCCACTCATCAGCAGCCCAGATTGGTTTTCCTCTGCGTTGCCAGTTGGCCCTTTTCCACTTTTCCAGCCATCCCCACAGAGCATTGGCTACCATTCATGAATCAGTGTAGAGGTAGAGTTTTGGCCACTTCTCTCTTTCAGCAATATCCAGGGCCAGTTGAACAGCTTTGAGTTCAGCAAGTTGGCTTGATCCACCTTCTCCTTCAGTGGCCTCCGCGACCTGTCGTGTGGGGCTCTATACGGCTGCTTTCCACTTCCGGTTCATCCCTACGATGCGACAGGAACCATCAGTGAACAGAGCGTAGCGTGTTTCTTCTGCTGGCAGTTGGTTGTACGGTGGAGCTTCTTCAGCCCGTGTCACTTGTTCCTGCTCCTCTTCATCAGTGAGACCAAAGTTTTCACCTTCCGGCCAGTTTGTAATTATCTCCAAAATCCCAGGGCGATTTGGGTTTCCAATACGGGCGCGCTGCGTGATGAGAGCGATCTACTTGCTCCATGTAGCGTCGGTGGCGTGGTGGGTAGAGGGAACCTTTCCTTTGATCATCCACCCCAGCACTGGCAGTCGGGGTGCCAGGAGGAGTTGTGCTTCTGTGCCAATCACTTCTGAGGCGGCTTGGACTCCTTCATAGGCAGCTAAGATTTCCTTCTCTGTGGGAGTGTAGTTGGCTTCGGACCCTCTGTAGCTTCGGCTCCAGAATCCCAGCGGTCGGCCTGGAGTCTCCCCAGGCACTTTCTGCCAAAGGCTCCAGGACAGACCATGGCTCCCGGCTGCAGAGTAAAGCACGTTCTTCACATCTGGTCCTGTTCTGACTGGGCCACGGGCTACTGCATGAGCAATCTCCTGTTTGATCTGAGCAAAGGCTTGTTGTTGTTCAGGGCCCCACTGGAAAGTGTTTTTTTTGCGGGTGACCAGGTAAAGAGGGCTCACGATCTGGCTGTACTCAGGAATGTGCATCCTTCAAAAACCTATGGCACTTAGGAAAGCTTGTGTTTCTTTCTTGTTGGCTGGTGGAGACATTGCTGTGATCTTGTTGATGACATCAGTAGGAATCTGACGCCGTCCATCTTGCCACTTTACTCCCAAGAACTGAATTTCACGAGCTGGTCCCTTAACTTTGCTCTTCTTGATGGCAAAACCGGCTTTCAGGAGAACCTGAATGATTTTCTCTCCTTTCTCAGAGACCTCTTCAGCCGTCTTTCCCCACATAATGATGTCATCAATGTACTGTAGATGTTCTGAGCCTCACCCTTTTCCAGGGCAGCCTGGATCAGTCCATGGCAAATGGTGGGGCTGTGCTTCCACCCCTGGGGCAGTCGGTTCCAGGTGTACTGCACTCCCCTCCAGGTGAAGGCAAACTGAGGCCTGCATTCTGCTGCCAGGGGAATGGAGAAAAATGCATAGGCAATGTCAATAGTGGCGTACCACTTCGCTGCTTTGGACTCCAGCTCGTACTGGAGCTCCAGCATGTCCGGCACGGCAGCGCTCAGCGGTGGAGTCACTTCATTTAATGCACGATAGTCTACAGTCAGTCTCCATTCTCCTTCAGATTTACACACAGGCCAGATGGGGCTGTTGAAGGGTGAGTGGGTTTTGCTGACCACCCCTTGGCTCTCCAGCTCTCTGATCATCTTGTGGATGGGAATCACAGCATCTCGAGTTGTTCTATATTGTCGGCGGTGCACCGTCGAGGTGGCAATTGGCACTCGCTGTTCTTCCACCTTCAGGAGTCCTACTGCAGATGGGTTCTCTGACAGTCCAGGCAAAATGTTCAATTGCTTGATGCCCTCTGTCTCTACAGCTGCTATCCCAAATGCCCACCTAAGTCCCTTTGGGTCCTTAAAATACCCACTTTGGAGGAAGTCTATGCTTAAAATGCACAGGGCCTCTGGGCCAGTCACAATGGGGTGCTTCTTCCACTCATTTCCAGTCAGGCTCACATCAGCTTCCCCTAAAGTAAAGTCCTGTGATCCCCCTGTCACACCAGCAATAGAAACAGATTCTGCCCCTACATATCTTGATGGGATTAGGGTGCACTGTGCACCAGTGTCAACCAAGGCCTCATATCGTTGTGGTTCTGATGTGCCAGGCCAACGAATCCACACAGTCCAAAAGACACGGTTTTCCCTAGCCTCTACCTGGCTAGAGGCAGGGCCCCTCTAAGCCTGGTTATCCTTCTTTCCTTGGGTATATGTCTTGGAGGTTCTTTCAAGGGAATCAGACATATCATCATCATACTTGTCAGTTTGACTACAGGCTACTGGAGCGGCTTTCTTTTTGGTGGAGTATCCCCCCTGAGTCTCGCTGTCTTCCAATTCACGCACCCGCTGTGCCAGAGCACCAGTAGATTTTCCATCCCATTTTTTCATGTTTTCTCCACAGTCACGTAGGAAAAACCACAGCTCAGCTCGTAGCCTTTTCTCTCTATCTGGGGAACTTCTGCGTTGAGTACCAGGGCTCTTGGTCTGTACTGCCGAAACTGGAAGAAGGTCCTCTCTGAGTTTCTTGAGATTCTCCTCCATTTTGTCTTGGAAGTTTTGCATACGTGTTTCCATAGCTGCAATTTTTGTCTGTATGGGGCCATGCACGGTATCTGCATATGCTCGAAGCTTCTTCACTATATCCATCACAGTCTCCTCCCGGTCATCTCGCTTCATTGTTGCTAAAGCAGAAGCGTATTCTTGTGGCCCAAGTCGAACAAGTTTTCGCCACATCACAGATGTACATGGCACCAAGTCTGGATTTCTAGTACCTAAGTCACCCACGAAGACAATCTCTACTATTGCCATTTCTCTCAAGCGCTGAATCCCTTGTTCTATGGTTTTCCAACGAGTTTGCTGTATATAGAGATCATCTGCACACAGATATCTTTGTGCCACACTTCTCAGGACCCGTTCCCAGAGACTGTAAGGGTCAGCCCCCCTCATCACTCCTTGGTCGATAACCGGATCGTGTGACAGGGACCCCAGATGCCTCGCTTCAGTGCCATCCAGAACTGTAGCCTCACCTGCAGCATCCCACAGATGGACTAACCAACTAATTATAGATTCATCAGGTCGTCGAGTGTAATCTTTTCTCAGGCCACGAAGGTCCTTCAGGGAGAAGGGTTCACCAGCGCCTTCTGATTTTTGATCAGTTGCTGGTCTTGAGGGTCCTTCCCCCGCATCGCCATTATCATCATCTACTGGCCGATCGGTTTTGGTTTTGAATTTCATACCTCTTGTGGTAGGAGCAACAGACATCGGCTTAGGCTCACTGTCTGGTGTGGCCACTGGCTTAGGCTCACTGTCTGGTTTGGCTGCAGCCTGAGTAACTGGGGTAGCTGCTGATTTATCTGCCTGCCTTACAGTATTTAGCAGCGTGCGATAAGCATACGCTAGGGCCCAGCTTATTGCAATGAGATTTTTCTTCTTAGAATCATCACAGCAATTCTCTTCCAGATATTTCCCTACTTCATCTGGGTTCTGAACTTGTTCACGTGAAAATTCCCAGGCTGGGGGATCAGAAAATTCCTTCAGAGTTTGGCCAATTCTGTCCCATTCTCTACACCACTCAGGATTTCTCACACCTGAGTCTACTTCTGGGGCAGGGGTCTCGTTGGCTCTTCTGGATATCTCAGCCCTCATTCTAGAGAAGTTGCAGACCATATAGAGGAAGCTTAACAGCTGAACTAACAAGAAAGTGGTATCCTTAACACTCAGGGGAAACTGGATATTCTCAAAGAGGGACATAACAGATTCAAAGGAGAAGAAGGAAAGAAAAGGCTGAAAAGCCTCATCCCCTGCTCTTCCTCTAACAAACTGGGTACAATTACCAATAAACTCCCAAAATGTGCTACTGGGACTGGGAGGCAGGGTCGGGCAAAGAAACCATAAGCCAAACATACCTGACAGAAACTTCAGTAGTTCTATAAACTTCTTATAAATCATTATCACCGAGCCCAGCACAATAACCATTCTAATCCGTGCCCCTCTACTGGGAAAGAGGGCAAAGACAGGTATTAAAACCTCAAAAACTTTTAGGGACCAGATCCACATGAAGGCTTCCACCCCGAGAGATATTATGTATCCAAGCAACATGGCTACTGACTGCTTTATCCCAATACAGAATAAATACAACCAACAATCAGTACAGGTTTTTCCACTTTCTCTTGCCCCTGTTGGGCGCCAAAAACTGTATTTGTCCTAGTTTAGGGCAAATTAGGGAGGAAAACTCCAAATGGGGATTTCCCCAGGGAAATGCCCCTCCTCACTTTCTGGTCCGGGAAAAGAAAGAAGAAAAATTCTTTGGAGAGAAGTGGAAAAAGCTGTTTATTTAATAGAAATTGAGTAATATTAAATAATAATAAAACCTCTCACTGTTCGATGGGATGGCAAGTCTAGGAAGAAAAGTCCTTTTCATGTGGTGTAGCTCGGCTCGCTCAGGTTCTTATCAGTCCCTCCGGCGCTGGAAAGTGCCAAAGCCCAGGCCCCGGTGGGCCAAAGGCGTGAGCTCCCGGGGTTTGGCCGGGTGTCCAGTCCAGAGCAGGCTTGCACCGATCCAGGAAAAAAGGGAAAAAACAAAGGTCCAGGGAACTCCTCTGCCTCAGCTAGCTAAAACTAACTAAAAGCCAGGGAGAAGCTCTGTCCCGCTGTCTGTCCGTGCTGCAGACAACACAGTCCAGGAGCGAGATGTGTGGGAGTTATATTTTCTTTAACACAAACTGCGGCTTCTTCTACCCCCCCCTCTTGCTCTCAGAGCCAGTTTTAAAGGTGCAGAACTTAATATATAACATAAACCAGACGACTGGGGATACCAGTATCATAAAGTTACCTCAGGACACTTATTCAAATGAAAGGTTAAAAATGAAAGAAACCTGTCATTAAATCCTTTTTCTGTAGGATTAATCATATGATTTTTCAACTTAATTTTAAAGAAATGCATCTTGTAGAAACTGACTGTAACTACAGTAATACTGCTTGATCACTCTATATCATACAATACTACATTATCAGTAGATGTATAGAGAAGATAACATTTTCAAAACTTTCATGTATTGAGAATACTGAAACTGAAGAAAAATCTTTTAAATTTCTTGGGATGCATAAATATAATTTTCTATGTTATTCTGTAAAAACAAAACCAACAGATATCATTAGAAATACAACATCTATATGTATTCTATTATGCAACATTTTTAAACTTTTTGATCCATTTTTGAAGGCACTTCAATAAGGGCTTCTTTCTGAAGCTTGTGACCGCTATAATTTGCAGATAAGCCAGTAATGCATTTTACAATGCTTTTGATTTTTACTTTTCGGCTATTTTTCTGAAACCATCCCAGAGATGCTGGAGTTTGTATTGACATGTCCTGTAACCCTGAGTCCATGTCTCTGGGAGGATTTGTAGAGTGAAAGAACTGTGCGTTAGCGCGGCTGTGCTCAAAAGACTCTTGGCTTTGTGTGGTATCCAGCGAATCAATCTGCTGTGGTGAAGCTGTTGTTTTTTCCAGCTGTTGTTGCTCTGCTGCAGCTGTAATGCAAAGCGAATTCAATTTTAAAAGTGCCGCCGCAGCGCTTGGCGCACGCCGAGGCTCAGTTTCTCCACCCGCCTGTGCCCCGGCTCCGGGCTGGGCACTGAGGGACGGGACCACGCCTCCCTGTGACGTCACGGGTGCCCGGGATGACGGCTGGCCTGGGGGCGGTGCCGCAGGTGGGGTATAGAGCTCCGGCTGTGGTTGCGTCACTGCTGACGTCACGTTGACTGACAGCTGTGGCTCCAAGACCACCCCTGGCAGGCGGGGCGCAGGGGCCGCCGTGCCCGTGGAGGTCCCGGACCGCTCTGGCTCGGGCCGAGCCCTCCCGTACCCCCCCAGGGGGGACAGGGCTGTCCACTCCACTCCCTTAGGGCCGGAAAGGGACTCGGCTGCCGGCACGCAGGCGGCCAAGGAAGTTTCCCCTCCCTCTTCTGCTGGCACTGGCAGACCGGGCGCTGGAACAGTTTCAAGAGAACTGAGACACTCTTGCACAAGCTCTAAGACCCCTTTGTGCAGATTCTGCCCGCGTTTTCGAATTGCCTCCTCGTCTCTGTATAGTTGTTTTTCTGGGCTTTCAACAGGCTTAGACATTCTCTTTCCTAAGGTAGATTTCAGGAAGGCTGACACAGACTTTACAGCGTGCAGTAACAAGCATTCCGCATTTGACTGAAACAAACCCTTCTGTTTTTCTGGACCCATCGTGTCCCTTGCTTGAGTTTCAGAGTCCCATTTACTGGCGATGACTTCACAAGTCACTGCAGAAGCCGTTAGAAGTTCAGCTGCTACCTCGTCTCTAAGAGTGGTTTTTTCTTATACTCTCACATTTATCTTCTCCCACAGGCTTGGGGTAAAAATTTTGTCTGAATCCACGTTAGGGAATTCTACCCGTACCCAGGATAAAAGGCTTTTAAGCTCATCCGTGGACACAGAGATCGGGTGCTCCTTTACCATAGCTTCCAAAATAGCCAAAACCTCCCCCTCAGGTCTGGACACGTTTCCCATATTTTTGCTCCCTTTTGACGGCTTACCTGACCTCAGGCTCAGCTTTCTCTCAGCTCCTCTATCCGTGATCCGTTCCACAGCTCACAGACGTCCGGCTTGGCTTGTCCGCTCTCACCAGCACCGGGATTACCGAGATCTTTTTCCCCTTTCCAGGGAGTTTTCCGGCTTTCTGCTGTCTTCTCTTTTTTCCTTTTTTTTTTTTTTTTTTTCAACAGGAGCCTTCAGTTCAAAGTGCCCCAAGTTTGGGAGCCACTTGTCTCTTTATGGACTTTTTGATTTGGGTTCTTTTTCCCTTTGAACTGAAGATTGATGAGAGGGAACATGGTTTTCTCTCGTTCGGTCTCAGTTGTTTATTTTTTCTTATCAGCATTACAAGGTACAAGGAGCTATGTACACTATGATAGAAAAGGGGTAAAATGGCTAACAAAGATCTTCTTCAAGGTCTTTTATATGTCCATTTACCCAATTAACAGGTGCCAACTAAATTATTTTTCTTAGTGACCCAATGACCCAACACCTGTGTGCTGCACTCTGACATTTTCTACCCAATCACCTACTACTACCAAAACACCCCTAGGAGAAGAACATGAAGAAGAAAGAAAAAGGACAAGAGACAACACCCTAAATCCTCCATCTTGTCTCCTGTTCTCTAAACTACTTTTTCACCCAGTGATTTAAGAAACTTTCTAATCAACACATTTACACTTTTCCTATCTAACTTTAACATTTGTTTTCATGTGTCACCATGAAAACATGCACATGAATTTCATATTATATGAAATTCAGTGTTTCCTTGAATCCTAGAACTAAATATTAAAAACAAGGGCACACACTCTGTATCTCAGACTCCAACATGACGGTGAGAGCATCTCATAGGGTCTGGGGGAGCACCTGGATGCACTTGGACCTGGAGCATTGCTCAGAGGAGGTGGTGAGGGACAAAGCTTTTTGCCAGGAAACAGCAGCTGAACAGGTGAGCCAGTGTGGATTTGCAGGGCTGATCTTTCTGCTTTTCCCTTTTGATTCCATCTTGGCAGTCCCTCCTCAGTGCCCTCCATCTGTCACAAGAGTTCCAAAAAAAAAAAAAGGCTGAGCAAACACTGAAAATAAGGGGTACAGGTACGGTAGAATACAGTTGTACCCTACCCCCAACCATAAACAGCAGCCCTAACAGCGCTCCCATTTCCCTGAGTCAGCTGCAGGCAGGAATCCTAAAGCAGCAGAGTGCCAGAACCCCGAGAGGTGCAGGCAGTACACCGTGTTCTAGGGCCAGTTGAGAAGAGATAGCGGCCACGTAGGTCCCCCTTGTGTGGGATAACCCGGGGTTTCCAGCCCCGGCCCACCCCGGGCTCCCCGTTCATTCGCAACCGGGGAGGCTCCCAAACCTCATCGAGGCGGCGGTTCGTTCGGATCCACAGCAATACCGCTTGAAGAGTTTCGCTCCTCAAGCCTCAGCATCCCAGCGGGGCTGAAGCATGTAGGCGAAGGACCCAGCCATTGTCAGGAGACCGCAAGTGTTGGGTTTTCACAGATGTGCTGCTAAGATCTTGCACTGATATTTGGTTTTCTTTATTGTACCTGTCCAAGAGACAACAGCCTGCCAGAAACGTGCCAGACGGTGAGGCGGCCTTCCCTTGTGCCGCACATGGCTTCTCGTCCCCACGCATATGAGAGCTAAGTCGAAGTCCAAGACCTACAGAGGGGCATGAAAGCGGTGTGCCAGGTAAGCACTCGTGGCCAAGGATTCTCGAGTCAGCTTTGGAGATGTGGAGGTCCAAGCTGTGTCCCCTTAGGCTACCTCAAGGGAATTCCTCACTTTGGCTCACAGTGCTGAGGTGCGCAGGACAGAGCAATCCCGGGGTGTGTCGTGTCACTTTTCTACCGTGCCTTCCGTGCCTTTTGTACCTCTCGTGTCATACGTGCCTCACCTTATCCCTTCCGGGGGCTTATCAGAAACCCCGGTGTCTCTCTTAACATCTCTGATCTCTCTGAGAAGAACATGAAAAAGAAAGAAAAAGGGACAAGAGACAACACCCTAAATCCTCCATCTTGTCTCCTGTTCTCTAAACTTTTTCACCCAGTGATTTAAAAAAACTTTCTAATCTATACCCTTACACTTTTAGCTTTTTCTATCTAACTTTAACATTTGTTTTCATGTATCACCATGAAAACATGCTCATGAATTTCACATTATATGAAATTCAATGTTTTTCTGGATCTTATAACTAAGTATCAGAAACAAGGGTACGCACTCTGTATTCCAGACTCCAACATTTGCCCCACTCCTTAAAAAAAGAAAAAAAAAAAAAATCAACCCAAACCTTTTCTTTGATTAATTTTCACTCAGGGTTATTTTTCCTTCTCTCAAGCCCTATGCCCCAACAACAGAACTGCTGCTCTGTTCTACAGAGCGCTCTGCCTCCAGTTTTGAACATCAGTTAACTAACCACTCAAAGCTAGAGAAATAGATCTAGGTTGCTAACTTAACCGGTAGCTTAATTTGTCTAATTGCTTTAAAGTTTCTGCTGAAACTACTTGAATTGAAAGCTGAGTTGTTATAAATATCTATCTGAAATTTCATGAGTCAAACTCTTCACAATCAAGTGTGACTAAGATTGATATAAGGTTACACTGAGATGTTGCCTCTTTATATAGAACATGCTAAATAAAAAGAAAAATTGAATATTATACAAAAATCTATTTTCACTGAGATAAGGTACACTTTCTTTTGAGTTAACTAAAAGAAGCGACGCAGGTGAAATTGCATCACAAAGCGATCAACAAAATGATACAGCTCAAGGGTGATACCTGATTCACCTTCATCTTCAAGGACTTTATCTCTCATGCAGGATTCTGAATCTTGACAGTTCACACCATGCTTTAAGAAATGAGGCCTTACAATATCGATTTTCCTCCTCTTTCACATGAAACCCAAAGTTCATCGCTCTCGCGCGCAGGCTCAAAGGCGTTCAGCCGTCAACTGCGGTCTCGATATGGTTCACATCGGCGTGCTCGCTCTTCCGGTCTTTGGGCCGTCTGCTCGTCTCTGCAGCTGATGAGTTTCCATGGTTCTTCGCTAGGAAGTTACTTCTGCTTTGAACCTGTGAATACACAAAGATACACTTTACTCCAAATTACTAATTGAAATTAATTTTTAATCTTCTCGCTTCTGAACCTTTGACAGGAACCAAAGAATTCTCTCTCAACTTTGCTTGAGTACTGTTAGAAGAATACCTGATAATTGATGGAACTGGCTTTGTGAAAGACTCGTTTAAAAAGGACCGTTCAAGAATTATTCGCAATAGATATACAATCTTGGCATTTTTTCCAAAATCTAAAATACATACATAGCGTTTCCACGCTTCTGAACTGCAGCCTGTTTCCTCCCCCTCTCTTGTAAACAAAGGTCAAATATCCACTGTCTTGTTCTGACAGTGAAAAACCATCAAAGTAAAACACATGCATATGTATACATATAGGAAATAATACTTTTACAGCAATCAAAAACTGATTAAGACGGTGCATAATTAATATTATGCGATATTAAACTTATCTATATAATATGTAATATGAATTACTGAATGTACTAAATATATACTCTCATCCCAGAGTCTGGCACTGCTGATAAATCAAGGGAAGATTGGAAAATCATGTCCGGATAACAATTCTCCAAGCCCACGGTAAAAATCCAGCTGCTATATTAATTCACTAATTGCCAAGTCCAATTGACCTGAGTATTGTTTTGATGCAGAAAACTTCTGGCTTTGTCAATTCTCTATCCAGGTAAAGTCAAGGCCTGGCCCAGCGCATCAGGCGCAGACAACGAGGCGTTCAGGGAACTAGCGGCGAGCCCTTTCCGCCCCTACCCTCTCACCCAGGGGCAACAGCACCGGGTATCGGACAAACCTCCGTCAAGCAGCAGCAGCCGAGCAGATGAACCGGTGCATGGATTTGCAGGGGGGAACTGGATTTGCAGGGGGGATCTTTCTCCTTTTTTCCTTTTGATTTCATCTTCCTAGTCCCTCCAAAGCGTCCCTAGAAAAAATGGGGATGATGAGGACGAAAGTAGTTGAAACTGAGGGAAGCAACTCTGTTGGGGAGGGTGAAACAGGGAAACCTTATGAATGTGATTGTTTGTCAGAAGATTCTGAAAATATGAAGGCTAGAATCAAAGTAGAAATGAAAGCCTGCTCTGAGTCCTAGGATACCGAGTGCCGGTTAACCAAAGAACAATAGCCTAGCCAGTTGAACGAGAATCCCTGCTGACAAAACAATGTCCTTCTGCTGATCGAGAAGTCCAAAGGTAAAGAAGCCAGGAAAGAACTTGTAAAGCTTTGTAGAGTCTAAAGTGCAGCACTGTATGTTAATATAGGGAAGCGCATAGGCCGTATGTAAACTCTTTAGTGGCCGTGTCTCATGGTGATTGGTTACTAAAAATTAGAATATTCACGATAGAAAAAGATATATTGGATTGTAACAAGAACTTCGCTCTCAACTCTTACCCCTCTTTCAGCTCCCCTCTCCCCCGCTCTTACCTCTGAACCCCGCTCCCTCACCTCCTTCCCGTCTAGCCCTCTCACCCACTCTTAACTCTCAGCCCCCTCTCCCTGGTCCTACCCCACTAGTCTTCCCTGCTCTCTACCTCTGGTTTTTCCCTCTTTCCCTCTATTGCTCTCTTATTCCCTCCCTCCCCTTTCCCAACCTCTCCTCCCCTGCTCTACCCGTTCTCTCTCCCCTTCCCCGGACCACGTGGACGCCGAGGCTGGGGGCGGACACGGATCTCCCCTCTTTTTACCCTTATAATAAATTGCTTATACTTGAACAGCTTGACCCCGGAGAAGTCTCTCACCGTGAGTGAGTGTTTTTACACACCAATACCTGGCGCCCGCATGTTTACGAGCCATCCCACGACTCCTCCATCGGTGAGACACTGCTCCATCATCACTGGCAACTACGAAGACAGGTTTTTTCACCCTTTAAGGCCGTCTAGAGCGCAGTTTATGCGGCCGATCACCATAAAACCGTAACTCTCTTTCCACTGTTCCGCGGCACCCTCGGGCACTGGCCGGCTGTCGCTCAGCAGCGTCGGCTCCGGAGCTCTAGAGGTATCCGCCGCGTGGCTTTTTCGGGGCGCACGTTCCGAACGGCGTCCGCACCCCTGGTTTCCGCAGGGCCCCGCGGCACCGAGAAGGGTGGCAAAGCCACGTCTCTTCTGTGCTACACGGGACATCCCCTGCGTGGTTTCTTCGGGGTGAAGGTTGCCAAGCAGCGTCTGAACCCCCGGTTTCCGTGGAGCCCCCGAGCTCAGGGGGGCGTTGCGAGGCGACGTCTCACCTGGGCTAGGTGGGCAAAGCCTCTACGTGGTCGAGCGAGGGGCAGACGCTGTCACAGCATCTACACCCCCAACTCTCTAAAAGTTTTTCCGCTGCAGCGTACACACTGTAGTTTTTAGACGAATCTGCAGCGTGGTTATGTGCGAGTATTACTAAGTGACACCCGAGAACGGACGGGAGGTGCCCGGCCAGCACCCATCACCCGAGCTCTGAGAGACGAGCCGACATCATTAAAATAAGAGGTGAGTCACAAACCAGTCTATCACGGGTCAAAACTATTCAACCCAAGAAAAAAAGCTGTATAAGCAACTAAAATTCTCACTAAAAGCCAGCCAAAGTAAATTGCCTAAATGAGAACTAAAAACCCTCCTAACCTGGACTCTAGTTAATTTCCGAAACGCAAAACACTTAGAATTTTTTACTAGAGATTTTTGGGACACAGTTGGTAATAAGCTTTTTAATAACATCTCTTGCCGAACTGTGGCGGCCGCTAAGCTCCTCCCAGCCTGCAGAGCACTCGTAGAAATGCGTGCTGCCAATACACAACGTGTGACGAGCCCCCCGTACCCCTGCAACCCCCGTATCTCCTACCCCTCCCCCCGACCACGCGGCCCCCGCATCCTCTGTCCCCGCCGGCCCCCCTCCTTTCCTGCCCACTGAGACCGGCGCGCCCCCGACCACGCGGCGCCCGTTCCCCCTACCCCAGTTCCGGCACGCTCCGTTCCCACCCCTCCCACCGCCCGCCCGCTTTTGCCTCCCTCCTGCCGTCCCAGCTACCCCCGATGTTGCGGTCCCGCCCCGTTCCGCCGTCCCCGCGGTTACAGGCCCCGCCGCCGCCGTCCCCGCGACCCCACCTTCCCCCGCCGACACCGTGGTTCCCGGCTCCGCCACCCCGCCCACCCTCGGCATCGCCGTTCCCGCAGCTCAGCTCCCCTACACCCCCTCCGTGCCGCCCGCGCTGCCTTGCCGCCCCACAGGCTCCGCTTTCCCGGCACCCGTGGAGCCGCCGGCCCCGCCGCCGCCGTCCAGCGACACCGATCCGCGCGGTGTGGCCCGGGCCGATCCGAAACTCCCGCTGCCGTACACCACTCCCCCATGCTGCCCTGCGGCGCTGACGCCACCCACGCATGCGCAATCACAGCTTTTATCACCGAGGCTTCTGCCGCCGTCCCCGCGCTCCCCGCGTCTCCCCCCCTGTGCCAGCCTGTCAAACTGCGGAAGGGGAGAGAAATGCCCACTTCTAAAACACCAGAACAAGTCCAAAAATACCAGCGTCACGCAGTTTCAAATCACCGAGTTGAAAATTTCCAAAGGAATCCAATTGCAAAATACCAGAATACGGGGTTCCAACATTCCAAAATGATTCCGTTTCAAAATAGTAAACTAGTGAGTTCCAAAATATGAAAAGCACCCAATTTCAAAATATCAAATTGCAAAATACCAGTTCTCAGATGTCTTACACCGGCAGGATTCCCAAACCCAAATGAACGCAATTATTGTCAAAATGGGATCTGCGCTACCAAAACGACTATTTTCTTCCCTGAAAAGCTTTCCCTGGTGATCATCAATACACGTAGTTATTTTGATCATTTAGCCGGGCGTAATAGAAATTTTACTTTAAAACCCAACATTTGGAGCGGTCCTCAGCTCGCGTCCATGACCCGCAGCACCTGGGCGGGACCGCCGGGGCTGGGATCAAAGCGCAGAGCGAGCCCGGTCCCCGCGGCTGCGTGGGGAAAGACCGAGCGGCGAGCAAAGGGAGCATTTATAAACTATATCAATATTTCACTGAAATTCAGGGCAGAGCAGCGACGGGGGCGCTCGGGTTCGGCCAGGATTAGCCCTAAACGAGCCGGGCAAACCCCCGACCGCTCAAGGGAAGTGGAAGTCAGTAACCGGCAATCGCCTAGGACCCCGTGAGGAATTTCCTCCGTAATCACAAACCCAGCACGCAGGGGATTTATGCGGCAGAATCCCAATTTCGGCCACGGCACCCGGAGGAGGAGACCGGTTCTCTATCGCGGAAATGAAAGCCCAGCACCCCGGCGTTTCGGGGACGGACAGCGGGACACATAAGGGAGGGAACGATCGGCAGGATGTTTCTGCGCCTCACCCCCAACCCCCCCCCCCCACTCCAAGGTGCTGCAGCCTCAGGCGTGACCGGTGAGGATGAGAAGGGAGCAGCTCCTTGCAGAGGCAGTTTTGAGAGGGTTACCCGGGCAAGGCTCGCGCAGGGAGCCGCCGGAGGGGCCAGCGGGGGCATCCCGGGAGTTCCTCCGGGAACGAGGGTCACGGCACCCAGCAGGGACCGGGGGATCAGGCGGTTTCACCCGGGCGGGGAGCGTCACTTTAAGATAAAGCCGAGAGAAAAGCCCATCCTGCCGAGCAGGGTCACCCGAGCGGGCGGGGCAGCACGCACATTCCCCGGGGGGGGGGGGGGGGGCGGAGGGCGGCAGTTTTCAGCTTTCCTCTTCTACCTCGCCGCTCCATCTCCACAGCCCCAAAGAAGGGATGGGTTATCAGGAAAAAAGGCGTTTAAGCTGAGGGAAAAAGCTTTCTTTTCCCCAATCGCCTGTGTTTGAATTGAAGAGAAATCCACTTCCCCTGCAATTTTGATAGTCTCAATTGGAGGTAACTCTGCCTTTTCTGTGCTGTTAGAGATATTAATTGATAGAGAATGCCCATTTTCTATTTTTTTCCACTTTAAGTGGAAAGGGAAAGCAGGGATGATGCTTTTTTATGGATCTGAATTAACCAAAAAATGCCCCCTTTTCAATCACCAGAGAGATTTAAAGTGAGGAAAACCACTCTTTTTCCCAATATTTGACGGGTTTAAATTAAAGGGGAGAAGCCATTTATTTACCACTGTATCCGTTTAAGTGGAGGTAGCTGCCCCATTTGCTCATTTTTAGCGTTGCCTTTTCCAGCATGTCCTGGGGTGACTTTATGATACCGGTATCCCCAATTGTCTGGTTTATGTTAAATATTAAATTCTGCACCTTTAAGACTGGCTCTGAAAGCGAGAGCGGGGGGAAGAAGAAGAACACCGTTTGCATTATGGAAGAAACATCACTCCCACACATCCCGCTCCTGGACCGTGGTGTCTGCAGCATGGACAGACAGCGGGACAGAGCTTCTCTCTGGCTTTTAGTTGGTTTTAGCTAGCTGAGGCAGAGGAGTTCCCTGGACCTTTGTTTTTTTTTCCTATTTTTGTTTCCTTGGATCTGTGCAAACCTGCTCCGGACCGAACACCCGGCCAAACCCCGGGAGCTCACGCCTTTGGCCCACCGGGGCCCAGGCCTCGGCACTTTTCAGCGCCGGAAGGACCGATAAGAACCCGAGCGAGGCGAGCTACACCACGTGAAAAGGACTTTTCTTCCTAGACTTGCCATCCCATCGAACAGTGAGAGGTTTTATTTTTTCATATTATTCAATTTCTGTTAAATAAACAGCTTTTTCCACTTTTTTCCAAGGAATTTTTTCTTTCCTTTCCTGGACCAGTTGGTAGGGAGGGGTCATTTCCCTGGGGAAACCCCCATTTGGAGTTTTCCTCCCTAATTTGCCCTAAACTAGGACACAGCATTTCAAGGGTTTAAAGCTGCATTTCAGGGTACCTCTACCCACGCCCCGGCACCAAATATTTCCAACAGGAGCGAGTCCAGCAGGTATGTAACGGTAATGCCAACTGGGAGTCTATTCTTTTTCTTATTTTCATTTATAATGTAGAGAGCACTAATTAGAGGTCCCTATGAGACACCATTCATATCTATACTATTCTTCTCCACCCTAATTAATCACAGGGGGAGTGCTACTTAGTAATCACTAATACATAATTATGCAAGTCCATAAATTATCCAACTTAGCCGGCAACACTGCTGAAACACAAAGTTTTGCTTCTTACCTTTTTTTTTCCCTTTGCTCCATTGCTCTGAGTAATTGCAGTAAAAAAAGAAAACACTGTCTTTTCTCAAAGAGTTTTCTTCTACGCAGAGCTCCTTACCTCAATTTTAACTCAGAGGAGCCAAACAGCTACAGTCCCTCCGAGGGCTTTTATACCCGGTGGGATTTGCCGCCTCCCTTTTCCCAGGCATCGTGGGAAAAAGAGGCGGGCTCAATTAGGGGTATATTAACCCCAGGCTGTGCTAAGGGGCATTATTCCCTCCAAGGGAATCAGCTGGGCTAAAGAGCTTGTCTCTCATTTCAGCGAAGAGGCTCTTTCAATTTACTCCAGCCTGCTTTTAGCAGGTATCTTTTGGGCATTTGAAGCAGCAGAGGTTTAGAAAACACCTCGAAGAAAACATTATGGAACACAGGGAGTATTTAAGTTCATGATTTTGGGTTGGGAGTTCAGGGGTGATAAGATGCTTTTATAATGATTCTTCTGTTTGGGTTTTTTTTAGGAGGATTGCAGTTTCCTGAAGTTCTAGGTCACGTCAAGTGCGATACTTCAGATTCTCTCAGCAGATTCATCGTGACACAAAAGGGAACCGCTGCGGCAGCTTTCCTTAGCAGCAGATCGGTCTCTCCGACGGATTCGCTTCGGAGAGATAAGTCGAGGGCTGTGGTCACAGAGGGGATCGAAGAAGGGCAGTGGGTGAGGATTCATACCGGTTAGGGTTTTGAGTCAGCTATGGGAAGGGGGAGGTTTGAGAACTGGCCTCTGAGGCCACCGTGAGGGAAAGGCTCACTTTGGCTAACAATGCTGAGGCGGGCAGGGCAGAGCAGTCCCAAGGTGTGTCGTCACTTGTCTGTCGTGCTTTCCGTGTCTTCCGTTCATCTCGTGTAACATGTCTCTTGCCTTAGTCCTCCCAGGAGCTTATGAGAAACACCAGGTCCTTCCGGTCATCTCCCATCTTTCGTTCCTCGGCCCGGGGCCGAAGCTGGCGAAGTTTCGATTCGGGAGGTCAGACAGGCGTCAGAATCGCATCTCTGTTCAGAAGCATCCGATCGGATGTCTTTTTAGGTCTTGTTCTCAGCTGTGTTGACAGCTGTATGCAGTCATCTTTCTTTACAGTGGATAAGGACTTGTGCCGATTCAAAGGCAGGCAGAGGCTTCCAGCCACAGGATTCTCAGGCATCCGTCTCCGCGGTTCTCGGAATAAGTCGTTCCGTTAGCATCTTTTTCCTCCGGGGTCATCCGAGCCCGGCGGGCTCGCCTTCGGTCCCCCCTCGGTCATCTCGTCCAGCATTCCCTCGGTCCTCGTGAGGACTTTCTCGTCTCAGAGAGTTTTCTCTCCCTGTCGTGTCCCCTCGTCTCACGTGTCACGGGTGTCTGGGGGTATTTGGTCCGGAACTGCTCTGCCCTGCCGCCCGGCCCCGTTGCAGGTATTCAAGGACAAGTCCCGGGCACTTGTAGTGGAGATTTGTAATACGGGCTGTAGTTGGAGTCTAGGTAGTATTCTTATGTTGGCAGAAGGTGTCTGGAGCTGTGAAGTTACCCTGCAGCACTTTTTTCCTAACTTTCTTTCAGATGCGGATGGATCGACCTCCCGGCAGAGCGCCCCATCCCAGATGAGGCGATCCCCCTGAGAAGGTCGGTCACGGTTCTTCTTTTGCAGCGGGGCTGGAGTCAGTCACTGTGTTACAGCTCTGCTCTTTGTCTTTATTTTTAGGAAGTAAAGCCGGATAGCAGCAGCGAAGGCGAAGCAGGTAGAAGGTGAGCCTCGGTTGGTGAAGAGAAGCAGTTGTTCTTGCTGGGGTCTCAGTTTCTGGTGCAACTTCCAGCATTCCTGCTTGTTTGTGTGTTTTAGGCTGCCTCCTGATGTTGTGCTGAGGCCCCCTCACTGCCCTGCCAAGAGACCCGGTTTGCTTCTCCGGTGAGCCCCAGCAAATGTTACCGGAGTCCGTGACGAAGCCTCGACCTCGTCCACGTGAAGGTGCGGTCCGGGTAGCCTTCAGCCACGGCCGAGGAGCCGCGGCGAGTCGGGGGCGTCGGGAGGAGCGGCGACGGCGTGCTCGACTTTTAGCGACGCCGCATCGCCTCCTCTCCGTTCATTCTAGGCGTGCCCCGCGACGACGGCGTCCGCCTCGGAGCGTGGCCGAAGCGTGCGGCCCGAGGACCCGGGCGTTCCTAAGAGACGGTGAGTAGGAGCATAGTTGGGTTTTGGTGAATATGCCACTAAGATTCTGCACTTATATTTGCTTTTCTTTATCATAGGTGATGATACTTGTCTGAGACAACAGCCCGGCGAAAGAAGAACTTCCCAGACGGCGAGGTGGCTTCGTTTGGCCCCTGACCGGCCTCTCGCCGTGACTCACGTCTTCAGCCATCCGAGAGATAAGCGGAGCCCGCGGAGGGGATCAAAGCAGGGCGGCGGGTCGGGACTCAGATCGGTTTGGGTTTTTGAGTGAGCTTTGGGGATGGGGAGGCTCGAGAAATGACCCCCTAGGCCCCATCGGGGGAAAGCCTCACTTCGGCTCGCGATGCTGAGGCGGGCAGGGCAGAGCAGTCCCAGGGTGTGTCGTCACTCGTCTCTCGTGCCTTCCGTGTCTTCCGCGCATCTCGCGTAGTATGTCTCTTGCCTTAGCCCTCCCAGGGGCTTATGAGAAACCTGGCGTCCTTCCGCTCATCTCCCATCTTTGTGTTCCTCGGCCCGGTGCCGACACCGGCGAAGCTTCGATTCGGGAGCTCGGACACGCGTCAGAATCGCATCTCTTTTCAGAAGCATCCGATCGGATGTCTTTTTAGGTCTTGTTCTCAGCTGTGTTCACAGCTGTGTGCAGTCATCTTTCTTTACAGTGGATAAGGACTTGTGCCGATTCAAAGGCAGGCAGAGGATTCCAGCCACAGGATTCTCAGGCATCCGTCTCCGCGGTTCTCGGAATAAGTCGTCCCGTCGTCATCTTTTTGCTCCGGGGTCATCCCAACCCGGCGGGCTCGCCTTCGGTCCCCCCTCGGTCATCTCGTCCAGCATTCCCTCGGTCCTCGTGAGGACTTTCTCGTCTCAGAGAGTTTTCTCTCCCTGTCGTGTCCCCTCGTCTCTCGTCTCATTTGTCACGGGTGTCTGGGGGTATTCGGTCCGGAGCTGCTCTGCCCTGCCGCCCGGCCCGGTTTTAGGTGTTCTAGGACAAGTCCTGGGCACTTGTAATTGGGGATTCGTAATAGGGGCTGTAGTTGGAGTCTAGGTGGTATTGTTATGTTGGCAGAAGGTGTCTGGAGCTGTGAAGTTACCCTGCAGCACTTTGACTTTTTTCCTAAATTTTTTTCAGATGCGGATGGATCGACCTCCCGGCAGAGCGCAGTATCCCAGATGAGGGGGTCCCCCTGACAAGGTCGGTCACGGTTCTTCTTTGCAGCGGGGCTGGAGTCAGTCACTGTGTTACAGCTCTGGTCTTTGTCTTTTTTTTCAGGAAGTAAAGCCCGATAGCAGCAGTGAAGGTGAAGCATTGTGAAGGTGAGCCTCGGTTGGTGAAGAGAAGCAGTTGTTCTTGCTGGGGTCTCAGTTTCTGCTATAACTTTAATCCCTTGTTTTTCTATTTTAGGTGGTCTACTTGCAAGGTATCCCAGCCCAGGATGCCAGAGGACAGGTGGGTGCAAGCTCTAAGTGTGTTTTGGTGTTTAAGTCCCTGGTTTGCTGATAATGTTTAGTTGTCTAAGATAGAATGAAGGAACCACATGACAAATCCCACCTTGTGGATCCCGACACGAATCGGTGTCACGGACAGGATTCTGAGAGACAGAAGGGGTTGCAGATTTGTTGTGCACTCAGTATCGGGGGAAAGATGTTTCGCCTCAGCCCCCCTAGCCTGCCACGCCGGTGAGCAGTGTCTAGAAAGCAAGGGAGGTGATTCGAATTTTTTAAAAACCGCACACGCCTAGATGCAAAGCACCCCACACTCGTTTGAGGGCTCTGTCTTCAGAATTTTCCAAGGGATATTTGAGTACAAGAGTTTGGACTGACTGATTTTTCTGTTTAAAGTACTTGTTTGCTGATAATGTTTAGTTCTCTAAGATAGAATGAAAGAACCACATGACAAATCCCACCTCGTGGATCCCGACACGAATCGGTGTCACGGACAGGATTCTGAGAGACAGAAGGGGTTGCAGATTTGTCGTGCACTCAGTCTCGGGCAAAGACGTTTCGCCTCAGCCGCCCCTAGCCTGCCACGCCGGTGAGCAGTGTCTAGAAAGCAAGGGAGGCGATTCGAATTTTTTAAAAACCGCACACGCCTAGATGCAAAGCACCCCACACTCGTTTGAGGGCTCTGTCTTCAGAATTTTCCAAGGGATATTTGAGTACAAGAGTTTGGACTGACTGATTTTTCTGTTTAAAGTACTTGTTTGCTGATAATGTTTAGTTCTCTAAGATAGAATGAAAGAACCACATGACAAATCCCACCTCGTGGATCCCGACACGAATCGGTGTCACGGACAGGATTCTGAGAGACAGAAGGGGTTGCAGATTTGTCGTGCACTCGGTACCGGGGGAAAGACGTTTCGCCTCAGCCGCCCCTAGCCTGCCACGCCGGTGAGCAGTGTCTAGAAAGCAAGGGAGGCGATTCGAATTTTTTAAAAACTGCACACGCCTAGATGCAAAGCACCCCACACTCGTTTGAGGGCTCTGTCTTCAGAACTTTACAGGGGATCTTTGAGTACGAGAGGTGGCACTGAGTGGTTTTTCTTCTGTTTAAGTCCCCGGTTGGCTGACAAGCTTTCGTAGTCCAAGATGGAATAAAGGAACCGCATCAGGAATTCCACCTTGCGGATGGTGCCAGTCATATTTTCTGTTTTGTCCGAGGTTCCGTGCAGAGAGGCAGAGCCGAAGTTTGCGATCGGCCGCACCGAAGCCGGCGCGGGGGACGTCTCGACGTACGCATCCTATCGAGGATGGGTCTTGTCCTATTACGTTACAAAAGGTAAGCGTCACAGGTGGAAGTTGGGATCAGGGGAAAAGCATTTATAATCAGTGGAGCCAATTTGAAGTTAAGGTACAGGACAGGGCTGTAGTGGGGTGGGCCCCTCTGAAGCCAAGGGAGAGGGTTTCTTTTCGAGCTCCCCAGAGCTTTTGCCGGGCAGGGCAGTTCCAATCCATCCTCTCACGCTCTCGCGTTTCACGTCGTCGGCCGTCTCAGCCTCTCGACGTCGTCGTGGATTTTTTCGTCCGAGGAACCGGCCTTCGCGTCCCCGCGGCTATCGCCACGTTCACCCGGCAGACATCGCCTGCGCTCGCCTCTGTAAAAAGTGCCTTGTGCTGTGCTCGCCTCTGTAAAAAGTGCCTTGTGCTGTGCTCGCCTCTGTAAAAAGTGCCTTGTGCTGTGCTCGCCTCTGTAAAAAGTGCCTTGTGCTGTGCTCGCCTCTGTAAAAAGTGCCTTGTGCTGTGCTCGCCTCTGTAAAAAGTGCCTTGTGCTGTGCTCGCCTCTGTAAAAAGTGCCTTGTGCTGTGCTCACCTCTGTAAAAAGTGCCTTGTGCTGTGCTCGCCTCTGTAAAAAGTGCCTTGTGCTGTGCTCGCCTCTGTAAAAAGTGCCTTGTGCTGTGCTCGCCTCTGTAAAAAGTGCTTTGGCTTGGAGCTGCCCTGCCCTGGCACATAGTTAGAGTTAGGTAGAACAGGTATAAAAGGTTATAGGTCCTGTTTTCTATGAGGTTTTTGTGTACAAAATGTGTGGGCCTAGAGGGGGGCTGAGTCCTAGCTACCATACAATCCCTCACTGACCACCTTGTGTTGTCTTGCAGGTCTCTGATGCCTATTTTCTGAGGATCTACCATTTGATGTTGAGAAGCAGCAGCGAGAAGATGTCTCGGGGCATTTTGTGCAGCACAGTGTTTCAAATAAGGGTTGCGGTCACTGTGTGAGTTAGAGTCTCCTGCTGTGTGTCAGGGCGTGTCTGTCTGTGAGAGTCGGTGGGTCTGGGTGTGCTTGTGTGTGTGCGTGTTGTGCGGTTCTAACCTTGTGTGTATTGCTTTTGCTTTTCAGGACTTTAAATTCACTTTTAAATTTAGAATAAAAAATCCCCAGCTGGGGGGGTTTTTTTTTTTCCCTCCCAGCTGGGGTTTTTTTTTCCTCGGTCCCGGCCGGTTGGCGAGGCGACAGTCATCGCCTAAGTTTGGGCACGGACCGGCCCCGGACCGGGGTTTTCGTCAGGCAGGCTGATTTTTGAGGCCCCTGGGAACCGAGTTCCCGTGGGGTAGGAGGGGGGTGTGTGTGTGTGTGTGTGTGTGTGTTGTGCGGTTCTAACCTTGTGTGTATTGCTTTTGCTTTTCAGGACTTTAAATTCACTTTTAAATTTAGAATAAAAAATCCCCAGCTGGGGGGGTTTTTTTTTTTTCCCTCCCAGCTGGGGTTTTTTTTCCTCGGTCCCGGCCGGTCTGCGAGGCGACAGTCATCGCCTAAGTTTGGGCACGGACCGGCCCCGGACCGGGGTTTTCGTCAGGCAGGCTGATTTTGAGGCCCCCGGGAACCGAGTTCCCGTGGGGTAGGAGGGGTGTGTGTTGTGCGGTTCTAACCTTGTGTGTATTGCTTTTCAGGACTTTAAATTCACTTTTAAATTTAGAATAAAAAATCCCCAGCTGGGGGGGTTTTTTTTTTTTCCCTCCCAGCTGGGGTTTTTTTTCCTCGGTCCCGGCCGGTCTGCGAGGCGACAGTCATCGCCTAAGTTTGGGCACGGACCGGCCCCGGACCGGGGTTTTCGTCAGGCAGGCTGATTTATGAGGCCCCCGGGAACCGAGTTCCCGTGGGGTAGGAGGGGTGTGTGTTGTGCGGTTCTAACCTTGCGTGTATTGCTTTTCAGGACTTTAAATTCACTTTTAAATTTAGAATAAAAAATCCCCAGCTGGGGGGGTTTTTTTTTTTTCCCTCCCAGCTGGGGTTTTTTTTTCCTCGGTCCCGGCCGGTCTGCGAGGCGACAGTCATCGCCTAAGTTTGGGCACGGACCGGCCCCGGACCGGGGTTTTCGTCAGGCAGGCCGATTTCGAGGCTCCCGGGAACCACGTTCCCGAGGACCACCGCCAGCAGGGTTATAACGGGGCGGTTGAGAGGAGAGCGAAGGTGAGCGTGTGTGTGAGCAGAAGCCGGCTTCTGTGGCGAATGAGTATTGTGTTTTCTGCGTGCTCCTTGTGGTTTGGGGGAGCGGTAATAATGAAACAGCATGTATTGTCCTTTTCAGAAATGGTTATATTACGTTAATATGTATTTGGCTTGTATTGTTCTGTATTTGCTGCTGTGTTTCTCTGTATTGTTCTGTATGTGAATTAGGAGTTTTTCAGCGTGTACAGCAATTGTATTGTATTGTAATGCATTTGTATCCAGTTTCTATGTGTTTTTCTGTACTGTAAATAAATTCATTCAATAAAGTTGCCTCACCCCTAATAAAGATGACCCCCCCCACCCCTCCTCCCCAACCCCTGTGTCTTTGGTGTGGTGTAGTCATTATTTTCATTCTATTTCTTGCTTTTCTGTCTCTTTCTAACCTTATTTCTGTCTGTCACTTCCTCTATTTTTCTGTTTCTTTGCTCTCTGACTCCAACCCTTTATTTTCCCTCCAACTCTGTTTCCTTTCCTTCTAGCTCCGAGTTAGACAGACAGCAAATGGAGTCGATTCCTTTCCACTGTAACTCAGTTCCAGTGAACAGGAATCGTCTCCGTTTCCTTTCTCTCTACCTCTGAGTTAGACAGAAAAGAAATAGAGTCAGTTTCTCTCCACTCTCCCTCTGTCTCTTTTCTCTCCGAATCTGTTTCTTTTCCCTCTAGCTCCGAGTTGGACAGACAGCAAATGGAGTCGATTCCTTTCCCCTGTAACTCTGAGTTACAGGGACCAGGCATCGTCTCTGTTTCCTTTCTCTCCACCTCTGAGTTAGACAGAAAAGAAATAGAGTCGGTTTGTCTCCACCCTTCCTCTGTTTCTTTTCCCTCTCGCTCCGAGTTAGACAGACAGCAAACGGAGTCGATTCCTTTCCACCGTAACTCAGTTACAGTGAACAGGAATTGTCTCTGCTTTGTTTCTCTCTACCTCCGAGTTAGATGGAAAAGAAAGAGAGTTGGTTTCTTTTCCCCCATCCCTCTCTTCTTTTTCTTTCCACTTCAACTCTGTTTCTTTTCTCTCTCACTCAGAGGGAAAGGAAATAGAGTTTTTATTTTGTTCCACTCTCCCTCTCTTTGTTTTCCTTCTTACTTTGTTTCCTTTCCCTCTGTGTTTCTGTGCACTGTCCCTCTTTTTCTTTTCACTCTAAGTCTCTATCCCTTTTCTCTGTAACTCAGACTTTATTTCTTTTCATTCTCTCTTTCCCTCTAACTCTGAGTTACAGAGAAAAGAACTTTTCTTTTCTCTCAAGTTTGAGTTCATCATTTCTTTTCACTCCAACTTAAAGTTTGAGTGAAAAGAAATGATCAACTCAAACTCCTTTCTCTTCTAACTTCTCAGTTTGCTTTCTAGCTTAAAAGTTTAAAAAAAGCAGCAGTAGAACCTTTTATGCTCCCGGGGAGTAAATAAACAAAATAAATCTTGATTATAAATAGATACCATTTACTCCCCGGGAGCACGAAACCTTCTACTGCTGCACCAGACTTATAGTTTTTATTCTTTTTCTTTATACTATATACCCTATATAGGGGGTCCCCCACCCATACACACCCACACTATACCCAGCCCCTAGCCCTCTCACACCACCACTGCCTCCTAACACTAAGTAACCAGCAGTGACCCCTCCCCAAACACCCACTCCCCAATGATCCACCCCGCCCATGCACCCCCCCCCCCCCCCCCCCCCCCCCCCCCCCCCCCCCCCCAGCCCCAAGCACTCACCCCACCCCTGCACCCCCCAGCCCCAAGCACCCACTCCCCAATCACCCATCCCGCCCCTGCACCCCCCAGCCCCAATCACTCACCTCGCCCCTGCACCCCCCCAGCCCCAAGCACCCACTCCCCAATCACTCACCCCACCCGTGCACCCCCCCAACGCCAAGCAGCCACCCCCCATCATGCACACCACCTATCCCCTCCCACAGACCCCCAGCCCAACACACATGACAGCCACACATTTCCCCCTAGTCAGCACCCACGCCATAAAAAAGCCCCACACTCAACAACAAACAAATCACCCCACCCCAAATCACCACCGAAATGACATCAAAAACCCCCAGCCCCGCCCCGGAGCTGGCCGTCACGCCGCAGCGCCCCCGGCCCCGCCCCGGAGCTGTCCGTCACACCACACCGCCCCCGGCCCCACCCCAGAGCTGCCCGTCACGCCGCACCGCCCCCTAGGACCCGCCTCCAATGACGTCACACAGCCGACATGTTGAAAAACGGCAACAAAAAAATTTTAATAAAATAGGTACAAAACCACGAAAAAAACGGCATAGTAACGCAAGCACGACACCCCCCGCCCAACCCACCGACCCCCCCAGCGCCAAAAAACCCGCCGCGAACGACGGCAATCGATCTGAACCACCGCCAACCATACAACCGCCGCGCCGCCGCGGAACGGCCGCGAAGCGACCCGAAACGACCCCCCGGCGCGCGCCCAGCGCGCCGGGGGGGTCGTTTCGGGTCGCTTCGCGGCCGTCCCGCGGCGGCGCGGCGCCGGCAAAACCCCCCGCACGGGCGCCGCCATCTTGGCCAGAAGTACGTCACAGCACCCATGGCAACCGCCAAAAACCACGTCTGCGCATGCACGCCGCCATTTTGTCGCCAAAAACAAGCACCATAGCAACCCAAAACGCGGCGCCGCCAACCGCGGAAAGAACGGCGCGAAATGCCGCACTGAC